>NW_013657674.1:58579-87211 GCF_000142905.1 Thecamonas trahens ATCC 50062 | reverse complement strand
GCCACCACTATAGTAAGTACCCGTCCCTCCCCTCCCCTCCCCCCCTCCCCCCCCCCCTCCGCCCCCCTCCTCACCCACACGTACTGTTGTACTGCACACCATGCTTGAACCTCCGCTGCAGTTCAGGGGTTAGCTGCTCCACGTCCCTGTCGAGCACAGTGCTCTGTTCCTGGCCCATACTCTCCACAACTCGGTCTCGGTCTCGGTCTCGAGCTTGGTCGCCTGTCTCTTCTTCTTTGCCCCTCTCTGTCTCTTCTCTCTCTCACGCACTCTCTCGCGGCCGCCGGCGACAAGTGGCCGGTCGACACGGTCTCGTGTGTCTCCGACGAGCAGCTGCGATACCCCATCACATTGGACTCAGCCATCGGGAGGTTGATCATCTTTTCATTGTCAGGCTCGACATCGACTTCAGAGGAACGGGCTGCTATCAGCTCTGAAGAGCAGCGCAGGCGACAAGCGCCATGTGCGGGGTAGCCATGACAGAGAGGAGAACAAAGACTCCACGGGTTGCACCTGACACGCCATGCACGAGCGACGTTCCGCCGGCCTGCCACGCCACAAACGCCCCCGCAACGATCGCGGCGACCACACACGCGCCGAGACTTGACCGCGACAATATCGCCGGCGCGAGTTGCGTCTGGACACGCACCACGTGCCGGAGCGCATGGAAGCCGTTAAAGTACACCATGAACCCGACAAGTGGAGGCGTCGTCCCAAACAGCACGTTGAGCATAACAAGGTCCGCGAGGCCCACCGCAGCCGCCCTCGTCTCCAGCCGCTGAACATGCCGCGCCGCGCTGCCCACCACCGCCACGAAATGCGCCCATCGCAACAGTGAGAGCAGCGTCATCAGCATCCCAAGTTCTTGTCCATCCACCAGGTCGGCAAACACAGCCGCCACCTGCGCCCGATGCGTCGTGGTTGCCACCAGAAACGCTCCGCCGCGCGCAAACACCTCAATCGCATGAATGAGCCACGTTGCATCGCACATGCTGCCTACAGGGGCGTCACCTTCACCGAAATGCGCGATCGAGAGCGCGAGAAATAGGCTGAGCGCTGCCACAGGCGCTGCCTCCCACACAGCATACATTGCACCCATCAGCACCACATATACGGCCCAGCTGGCAGCCATGCCACCGGCACGCCGAGTAAAGCTCGCCCCAGACAGCACCAGGAGCGGGTCCAGTGCGCCATGCGGGAGCCCGATGGCGCAAGTCGTCACCACCAGCGCAGCCGCTTGCGACTCGAGCGAGATCTCCGCCCCGCAAACCCACAACGCAAGCACCACAGTCGCTGCAATGCCGTGTGAAAACGCTGCCAGCATGGTCTCACTGCTCACATTCGTCGGCGGCATGAGCATCTCGAGCACCACTGCGGTAAGCGCTACGCCACGCGCCTCGGCCCGTCGGCATGCGTCCACTGCTAGTGTGAGCCCCCAAGCACACATAGTCGATGTCACCACGAAAAACAGCGCCTCTTCGACAGGCAGATCCTGTGCCAGCTCGCCGATCGACGCCTCGGGCGCAATGCGCCACAGCCCATGCGAGATCGACCACATGTCGATCACACACAGTGCACTCGCTGACGTCGCCACTGTCGGCAGCCACACCCGCCACTCATGCAGCAGCACTCCTGCGCCAGCCGCCCACTGCAGCGCTAGCACCGGCAACGCCCACACTGCGATGAGTCCCAGGTACTCGGTCCCGCGGCCGCTCGCCGCACGCGCACCAGCCAGCCACGCGCCGGCCAGTACTCCCAGCCCCAGCCGCCGCCGGCGCGTAACCGCCTCTCCACTCCACCGCTGTTCGCCACGGTCATCGCTCTGGCTCGCCATCACCACCCAAACGCCGCCCACCAGCAGCGTTTCCAGCACAAAGAATGCGTACTCTTCGACCGGCACCCAGCCGACCACCCCGACAACAGCTGCAGCGCCACCGTAGCCCCACACCTGCCGATACACGAGGTAATTGTCCCACGGCGTCGTGTACACAAACGCCACCAGCGCCAGAGCTGCACTCCACATCCCGCCTGCGGCCAAGAGTCTTGTCGGCGCCCGGCGCACCGCCACAGCCCACACCCCACACACAAGCGGAATCGTGACCACGGCGTGGAGCCCGGCGTAGGAGACCATGCTCGGCAGCATCCACCTCTCCGACTCGCTCAACGCGGCCGCCAAAAAGGCAACGCCAGCCAGAGGCTCGGCAAGAGCCACAGCACAACAAAGCACCGCGGCGTAAGTCTTGGCCAGCGTTATCCGCAGCAGTGGTAGGAGCGGTACCATTCGAGCTGCAAGCTCCAGCTTGCGACGTCCAGACACAACCACACGCCCGCTAAACACGTTGTACTCGGCGCTTCGAATCGCAGGGTGTAACTCCGAGTACATTGCTCGCGCGAGTGCCACCACCGGCCTCACATCGCCTGGCAGCATGGCAATTCCGACGTCTGCTGACGCGTAGCAAGCCTCGGCCTTGGCCATCACCGTCTCGATCGTTCCGCGCCACCCGGGCGCGTCGGGTGCGCGTGCCGCAAGCGTCACCCCATGTGCCCGGCACTCTTCCCGCGGCACATATTCGCGCCCGAGCTCCAGGTCCTCGCCGATGTCGCGGATCATGTTTGTCAGCTGAAAGCCATACCCAAGATCGCGGGCATGGGCCAGTGCCTTGGCTCGCGCTCTCTTTGCCTTCTCGTCGTCACCCGGGATGAGTAGTGGGAGCATAAAGTCGCCGATGACAGCCGCCGAGCCGCGCATGTACTCCCACGTCTCGTCCCACGTCTCGCACACCTTGGTCTCCACGTCCATGCTCATTGACGCGAAAAAGGTGGCAAACAAATTCGCCGAGTATCCGCGTCGGCGAACCGTCTCAATCACCGCTGGAAGCACGGGATGCTCGTGATACTCGCCTGCGCCCGCCTCAAGCCCGGCCCAGAACGCGGCCATAAACTTGCCCAGCGCAGCCCGCTTGGCCTCGGCGCTCGCACCCACAACATCGACACAGTCGTCGGCAACCCGGAACAGGGCGTACATGGCAGCCGTATCCACAAACCGCACCGGATCAAAAAGCGTCGACGCCAAAAAGTACGTCCGCCCGTGTCGGTAAAACAGCGAGATGCAGTGCGCGTACGACGCAACACGTGTGGAGAGCAAGACCGCTGCAAGCACGGCCGCATGCAGCACTACTGCTCCGCACGCCACCCACTTGGCGCCAACCAGCATGAAATTCACAAGCTCGGTGCTATGTGAGTGTGAGGAAAGCTGTTCGTCGAGCACGCCTGCCGCGACGATGCCGGAAATCATCGACGGCGGCACGCCCGGCCCAGGATTGGTCATGTGCCCGGCAAACACCATGTTGCGTGCGCCACTTGTCATCGACGGCTTGAAGACCAGCGACTGCGAGAGGATGTTGGCGAGGCCAAAGGCGTTGCCGCGGAGCGCATGAAAATCGAGCTCAAACTCGCTAGTCCCGTACGACGCATTGTAGGCAAGCACACTCCGGATAGAAGCGCCCGATGCCAGAGGCGTCCGGGCATCCATGCGATCCAGCACCTGCTCGAGGACTGCCGCTCGTAACGCCGGCGTGTCGGTCCCGTTGAGAGCGTATGCCATCGGCACAAGAACAAAGAGCGCGTCGCCGCCGGGAGGCGCAGTCGCGCCCTCCGGAGCCGTCCGCGCCGCCGCTGTCACGTAGAACGTTGGCGCCGCCGCATGCTGGCCAAAGTCAAACACTTGGCTCAGGTGCTCGTCGAGGCCAGTGTCAAAGAAGAACGTGTGGTGGCCGAGCCCCGGCAGAGCCTCCTCGAGACCCAGGAAGAAGAGCATGCACGATGGCGAGAGCTGCCGCCGTGCCCAGTACCGCGATGTGTATCGCCGGAGATGCTGCGGGAGAAGCTCTTGCTCAACATAGTGGTAGTCGGCGGCCGCAAGAACGCCGTCGACGCTGACGCACTGCTGTGGAGTACACACCGACGAAATGTGCGATTCGGTGGCACTAAGCTTGATCACAGGCTCGTTAGTGCGAATCACCACACCGGCGGCCGTAGCAGCGTTCGCCAGCTCGCGCGCCGGCGCAGAGAGTCCACCCGCAGGGTACCATGTTCCGCGGGCATGCCCCGCGTAGGTCATGAGCGAGTACAGCGCCGGGGCGTCGCGTGGAGACGCGCCAATGAAAATCGCCGGCCACTTGAGCAGCATGCGAAGAAGTGGCGAGGCCGTGTGTGCTGCCACATGCGACTCAAAAGAGCCAAGCATGTCCGACGTAAGCGCCGCCGCCGCCAGTCCCGGATCGATCAGTTCGGTCCAGGAGATCATCGGCTTCCACAGCCACTCGTCCACGGCAGCCTTGTACTTGATACTAGCCTCATCAAAGAGTGCGCGTAGAGTGTGGCCCGGATCAAGTTCATCCGCCAGGTCTAGCAGCTGCGGGAGCGAGCCCGGGACCTGGACGGTGGCCTCGTTCGGCAGCACAACAGTGTACGCCGGATCGAGGCGAGTCATCGCCAGCTGAGAAACCAGGCCATATCGATCCAGTACGGCATCATACAGCTCAGGCATCCACCACCATGATGGCCCGGCATCAAAGACAAACCGGCCATCGGGCGAGGTGACGACCTGGGCTCTCCCGCCGACCTGGGCTAGCTTCTCGAACACCGTCACGTTGTAGCCTCGTTGAGCCAGTTCCAGCGCCGCCGAGAGCCCAGCATACCCGGCACCGATCACAACCACATGTTGACGCGCATCATCGCTTCCAGCACCCCGCCGCCCGTCATTGCCATGCAGACCGCTCGCAGTGCCCCCAGCTGAAGCCATGACCACCGACAGGAGAAGGATCAATGCGACGCACCGAACGTCAGCTCTTGTCAGACACGCCTGCCACGGAGCCGGGTGTTGCCGCCATGGACGTGGGAGGCCATGCATGCCAGTCCCAGAGGGGGGTGGGGGCATGTGTGAAGAGGCGGAGTGGGGAGATGAGTGGCGTGACGGCTCGTCGGTGTAGGTGCGGGAGGGAGCGTGGTCCCGGCAGTGGGCGGGGGATCGCGACTCTGGCTGTGTCAGCTGAGATAGGGCCATCACAGTGACATGGCCCCATCTCGGCTGACACAGCCAGAGCAAGGGCTTGGCTGAGATGGGCTAGGATTTATCGAGGAGGATGGTGGTTGATGGGCGATGGTGGCACAGGGCGTGACAACAAACAGCTGTGCAGCTAGACATCATAGGTGATTTCCTCGACCTCGTTCTGGGCCTCGGCGAGGATCGAGTAGGCGAGATGGTCAAAGCCCTTGGCCCAGTTGGAGCCGGTCTTGCGCTTGAGCTTGTCGCGGCGGAAGGCACGGACGGAGGGCGACTTGGAGTGGGAGAGGACCTCGAGCAGGTTAGCCTTGAGGTAGTCCCAGTCCGAGGTGGCCTCCTGCAGGTCGGCGAGGGTGACGTCGTGGCCACGTGCGCGCATGACGGCGATGAACTTACGGGCCTCGATGGTGGAGCGGAGGTGGACGAGCGAGACGGTCTTGAGGATCTTGGGATGGAAGTGAGAGAGGTAGACGAGGAAGGCCTCCATGACGTAGTTCTTCTCAAACGGCTTGGTCAGGTGAGCGCCGTTGTGGTAAACGGGATGGAAGGACCAGGTGTACTCCTTGAGCGAGAGCTTGTTGCCCTTGTCAAACTTGGCGACGCCGCCCATGGCGAGCGACTGGTCAACGTAGTTGGGGGCGGAGAAGACGGTGATAACGGCCGGGATGCCAAACGGGCCGGGCTTGGAGACTGAGTAGCCGGGCTTCTGCTGGTGGCCGCGGATGATGCCGCGGATGTTGTTGCGGGCGAGGAAGGCCTTGGTGGCGGCGAGCGAGAAGGTGTAGATGTTGCGGCCACGCTTGGACTTTGCCCAATCGCGCTTGGAGCTTCCGCCCGAGGCCGAGTCAGAAGCGTCGTCGTCGACGACCTTGTCGAGGCGCCACTTTGCGTCCGAGCCCTTGGGTGGGCCTCGTCGTCGTCGCTAAAGTCGTGGTCGGGCGCCGGATCGTTCCACATGATCTCCTTGAGCTTGCCCTTAGCAATGCGCTCGTCCTCGGGTGTGCGGTCAAAGGTGGCGAGCTTGGAGACCTTGGGGAAGGCCTTGGCAATGCCACCGTGGCAGCAGAAGAACTTGTGGCCCGATCCAGGCGTCGACTCGAGAAGGGCGCACGGCGACATGGACTGGTACATGTTGATGAGCGAGTCGAGCATCTTCTGCGAGAGCTTCCGGGTGATCTCCGATCCGGAGCCGGAGGCCTTTGCGGCCTGCGACGCCGACTCGTGGTTCCCGCGGAGCATGAAGACCTTGTCCGGGTAGCGGAGGACGGCGGCGAGGAGGAAGAGCACGGTCTCGGTCGAAAAGTAGCCGCGGTCGACGTAGTCGCCGAGGAAGAGGTATTTGCGGTCGCCGAGAGCGCCGCCAGCCTCAAAGATGTTGCGGAGGTCAAAGAACTGACCGTGGATGTCACCGACGACGGTGATCGGGCCCGCGACCTCGATCATGGTCGGCTGGGCCTGAAAGTGGCGGGTCGCCTTCTTGACCAGCTTTTTGGCAAACGAGTCCGAGATGGCACCCTCGTGCTCAAAGTGCTTAAAGATGACGTCGAGGTCCAGCTCGCCATCGGCGCCGACAGCGTCGCCCCACGAGAGCTTGTTGGTCCGCGGGTGGTAGAGGACATGGACTTGGGTCTCGTTCGCCTCCATGCCGAGCTCGCCGCACGTGGTCCCGTCCTTGGCCTCGAGCTCAAAGCCGTTGTGGAAGAGGCGGACGTTGGCGACGGGCTCGGCGGCAGCCTTGGCCACAGCCTTGTGCAGCTCCTTGACGGTGAGCGCCGGCTGGAACTCGATGTCGTACGTCTTGCCGAGGAAGAACTCATGAGCGGCAATGGTGGGCACACCGCCGGCGCGCTGGCCGGCTCGGCGCTTGGGGCCACCGCGGCGCTTGCGGCTCTTGGGCGCGTTGTCCGAGACGGTGTCCGAACCGGAGCCCGAGCCCGAGAGGTCAGAGAGCTCGTCGATGGTGCCCTCGTGGCCAAGCGCACGCGCGAAAGCCTCCAGCGAGAGCTCCTTGCGCTCCTCGGATTCAAGGACTGAAATGAGCTTCTTGCGTGCGCTGCGGTCGGCCGACGCCGCCACCTGCTGGGTGTAGAGCGGGTTGACGCCGTGGAGCGTGCGGAGGTTGGCCTCGTCGATCATGCCAATTGACGATCCCGAGGACTTGGCGTACTTGGCCCGTCCCGCCTTGCTCATCAGCTTGCCCAGCGCCTTTTCGGTGAGCAGGCCGCTGCCACCGGTGGCGTAGCGGTAGACCTCCCAGATCAGCCGGTAGTTGTCGGCCTGAGCCTCGGACATGATCTTGCAAAACTCAAAGAACGAGATCTGGCCATCGTCGTCAACGTCGGCCTCGGCCATCAGCTCGTCGACATCGGCCACGTCGTCGTCGGTCGAAATCGCCGCCGCCAGCGCACCCAGCTCGTCGGCCGTGATGTAGCCCGAGCCGTCGGCGTCGAGCTCATCAAACTTGACCCGGAAGGTGGCAATCTGCTCCTGCGTCAGCCCAAGGCCCATCACTGCCGAGTCTGAGCACGAGCCCGAGCCCGAGCCCGAACCGTAGCCCGAGCTCGAGTCCGATCCCGATGCTGAGCCGCAAGAAGCCGACGAGGAGGCTGAGGCCGAGGCCGAAGCAGCCGACGACGACGACGAGGAGGAGGAAGAAGAAGACGAGGACGAAGAAGAAGAAGATGAAGACGTCATGCTGAGCACTGTTTCTGAAGGTGACGACAGAGAAAAGTGTGCGAGTCTGGTACCGAGAAGAGGAGGAGGAGAAGGGCTCGCCTTGCAGTGGCTACGGTTGGAAACGGCGTGGGTTGCCACCCCATCCCCCCCCCCCCATCCCCTTCCGCCCGCCCGCCTGTCGCATCAGCTTTTCGTTCGGACTCCAAGAGATGGTTGGTTGCTGAGCTGCAGTGGTGGGAAAGGCGCAGCATGATGATGGGAAGGTTGGTGGGATGGAGGTTGGGATAAAGTAGTTGGGACGATGTGGGAATGAGGATGGGGTGCGGGTCATTACATACAGTGGTTCTCGTGGTCGTGGTCGTTCTCGTGGCCGTGGTCGTTCTCGTGGTCGTGGTCGCTGTCCTTCATCCGCCTCACCGAGCCGACTATGGCCGAAATCAATGGCTCGGTGGCCGAACGCCGAAAGGGCTGGGCCAAACGCATCAACTTTGGGATGAGACCCACCATTGCAGGCGCAAGGTGTAGCCTCCCGGAGCTGTTTGACATCAACTGTGTCGCCTATACTGCCTGCACATCCAAAACTGCAGTGATCCACAACCGAAAGTATATGTTGGCCTTGTGCCATGGTCTGATTGGTGTTGACGACTGATTTGAATGCGCTATGCCGTGTATGGCCGGTGGGGGTGCCCCGGCGAGTCGCGGAACACCGCGCAGCGGGGGGGGGACGGCGACTGATTGGAGGCTCGACAGCGGAAGTAGACGGCGCACCAGTTGTCGCAGGCGAACAAGCCGACGGCAGCTGGGACAGAGACAAAGCATGAGCAAGAAAAAGAGCAAGAGCAAGAGCAAGGGCAAGGGCAGCCGGAGCAAGAAGTCCCGCAAGCGCTCACTGCCGCCCGTGCCTGTGGCAGACACAGCCTCGGCCTCAGCCTCGGCCTCGGCCTCGGCACCAGCACCGGCACCGGCACCAGCACCAGCATCGGCATCGGCATCGGCGTCGGCATCGGCGTCAGGTGCAGCGCATGAGGAGAGTGATGGCTCCAGAGACGACGGCAGCAGACGGGAGGAGGATGGCCGTGACGACGGCGGTGACGGAGACACTGGCGATGATGTTGGCGAGAACAATGGCGATGAGGGGAGCACTGGCGAGGACACTGGCGAGAACGATGGCGACGAGGACGACGATGACGATGACGATGGTGGCAATGACCAAGGTGAGAACGAGGCGAAAGCCGAGGCTGGGTCGTCAGAGCCGTCGTCGGACAAGTCCGGCAGGTCCGGCGACAAGCAATCGTCGGACAAGTCAGTGGACGAGTCGTCGGACAAGCCTTCGTCGGAAACAAGCAAGTCAATGGTTGGTCAGGTTGCGCTGCAGTCAAAGCGACTGCCGACGCTGAGCAAGATGATTCGGCGGGGAACGGCGGTGAGCAAGATCCTGGCCTACGCCGCCGAGCACAAGGGTGCGCTGGTGGAGAAGGACTCGGCCGGATACCTCCCCATTCACCACGCGGTGGTCCGCGGCAATGCCGAGATTGTCCAGGCTGCGCTGTTGCCGGCGACACTCAACGCGCGGTCGCGCGCAGGCGAGACCCCGATCCTGCTGGCGGCCAAGTTTGAGAAGCTAGACGTGGCGTACGCGCTGCTCGAGTTTGTGGTGCCGGCCGAGGCGTCGGCGGCGCCGGCAGGGCTCGGCGATGAGATTTCGGTATCGGCTGTCCGGTTTGCCGGCGACGACGGCACCGAGGCCGACGAGACGCCGCGAGCTGGGCGGGCGTCGCTGCGAGCGTCGCTGCGGTCGGCACCGCGGTTTGCACATCTGCGGCTGGATGTGCGGACGCCCGAGCGGCGCGGGTTCAAGAACACCCCACTCCACTATGCGGCGCACAACGGGTTGCTTTACGTGGCCAAGGGCCTCGTTGAGGGTGGCGCCCTTGTCGACGCCTTTGCACGCGACAACACAACTCCGCTGCAGCTGGCGGCAAGCCGTGGCTCGATGGCGCTTGTCCAGCTGCTCATCGGCGCCGGCGCCGACGTCAACTACTACAACGCCAGCGGCTCTGCACTCGAGTGTGCCATCAAGGCCCGCCATCTCGACGTAGCCGCGTTTCTGCTCGAGAATGGTGCTCTACTGCGGTCACGATCGTCGCGCATGCTTCGAACGCGCGATAAGGAAGGCAGCACTCTGCTGCACGTTGCCGCCGGTGCCAACTACGTCCGCGCAGTCTCGGCGCTCCTCGAGGCTGGGGCTGATCCCGAGATTACGGTCCACACCGCACGGTCGACGCCACTCCATGCCGCCGCCCGCGCAGGTCACAACCTTGTCGTGGCGCTGCTGGTCAACACGGGGACCACGGTCGGGCTGCTCAAGTCTGCACTCAACACGCCTGACGCGTCGGGCCGGACGCCGATGGACTACGCGTGCGAACGCGGTTACTCGCGGGCTGTCCGGGTTTTCCGCAAACTTGGAGCAGTCGTCACTGTTGCCCACATCAACGCGGCGTGCGAGGGTGGCCAGACCGAGCTTGTCGGCTCGCTCCTCACCCATGTCAAGGACTTTCACGTCGAGTCGCGGCACTCGGGCTTTCTCATGGTGCTGGCCAAGGCACTGCCTTCGGCGAAGCGGCTGCGAAAGCTGACGCTGGTGGCGTGCGACATGGGTGACGCAGGTGCGCTGCTCATCGAGTCGCTCTCGGGCCTCCGTCGGTTCCACACGCTGGTGCTGGAGCGGACGACGCTCGCTGACCTGGCGCCCACCTCCGGCTTTGTGCCGTCGCTCGCACGCTGGCTGGACTACCGAGTTCCAGCGCCGGCTGCCCTGCGGACGCTGCATCTGCTTGCGTGCGGACTCAACGCACAACAGGGCAAGGCGCTTGCTGCTGCGCTGCGCAACAACGCAACTCTGGAGGAGTTGCGTCTCGATGGCAACAATCTCACGACGCTGGACTCGGTCCGCTCGCTCATGGCAGCCTTTCGCAACCACCCGCACCTCAAGAGCGCATCACTCAAGCGGGTCTTTGGCGCAGGTCGGTACTGCGAGCTTCTCTCGGTCTATCTCGCGTACCTGGTCTTTGGTCTCTTTGTCATGATCTCCGGCATTCTCCTCGCCGCGCAAGAGTACGCGTCGGCGTCTCGCGAGTACCATGGCTCATCCATTGCGTGCCGCCCGTGCTATGGTTCGTACGCCAAGCGGCGCGCCCGCCGCGCCCGCCGCGCTGCTCGGTGGGCTGCCGCTCTCCAGCCTGATGGCGACTCGGCCTCGGCGTCCTCCTCGCAGCGAGACTCGTGTGATGATGACGACTCGGACTTTGTCGATCTCGGCTCGTACTCGGACTCGGAGTCTGAGGAGCAAGAGGAAGAGGCAAGGCGAAGCAGCAAATCGAGCCGCAAGAACAAGCGCACGCGGGCGAGCAAGAGCAAGAAGAGCAGAAAGAGCAGAAAGAGCAACAAGGGCAAGAGCAATAAGGGCAAAGCCACCGTCTCGAGCTCGCTCTCATTGACGCCATCGGATGCATCACGGGCTGTGTCGGCGTCATCCACTACACCCGTTTCTAGCGACTCTGTCGACATGAGCGCCAGCGGGGCGATGCGAAAGCGGTCCACCAAGGGCAAGCGGTCCACCAAGGGCAAGCGGTCCACCAAGGGCAAGCGGTCCACCAAGGGCAAGCGCACTGCCAAGGGCAAACGCACTACCAAGGGTAAGCGCACTACCAAGGGCAAGCGGTCCACCAAGGGCAAACGCTCGATCAAAACGGAAGCCACCGACGGTCTCGCAACATGGGGCAAGGTCAAGTCGTCGTCATCGTCCGGGTCGTCGGTGACGTACTCGGACTCGGGCCTGCGGAGGAAGCACGGCTTTGACATTGCGTCGGCAGCCAAGCGGTCTGAAGCGACACTGCTGCCGTCGCTCATGTGCTGCGATCCGTGCACCGGCCGGCTGGCCGACCACCCGTCGAACGCGTCGTCGTCCGAGGCTGATGCCGACAGGCTGAACACTGCCCGCCGTGGCCCGACCGGCTTTGGCATCGACTTTAGTCGGGCGATGGCGGCGCCGATGGTGACCAAGCTCGGCACCCAGATGTCTGCACACCTCGGCACCTTTGCGCTCCTCCTCTTTCCGTGGATCTTCCCGTTCTGGATCATGCGCGCGGTTGCGCCGTCGTCGTGGGAGCAGGTGGCCGGCCTGGGCACCGGCGTCTTCCTCGGCGCCCTCCTCTGCTGGATGGTGCTTGTCTTTGTCCTCGCCCGGGCCGACAAGTTTGGTACCTTTACCTCGATCAACAACCCACCCACCCGGGTCAGGCCCAACTTTCGCAACGCCTGCGCTTTGTTCTTCATCGTTGTCGAGTTTGCCCAGCTGACCTCACTCTCGCTCATTCCGGCGGTCGAGGTCTACCCATCCGAGTCGTCTGTAGACACCATTTTCAACCCGTTTGTGCTCGACCTCGGCGGCTCGCGATTTCTGCTCGCCTACTGGCTCTCGGCCACCATTGCGCTGCTTTGGTGGCTGCTGGCGTCATACCTGGCGGTCAACGCACTCTCCGCCAATCTTGCGGGTGCGCTGTCGTCGATCGTGTGGTGCGAGGACATCTCGCGGTTCCTCGCCCACACTCTCTTTCTTGCGGTCACGGTCAACATGTTCCGCATGTTCAAATGCGATTACTCGAATGTCGGCAGCCCATTCCTTGCGGCTGACCCCTCGCTCGAGTGCTGGGGCACAGGTCACTCGCTCTACGTTGCGTTCACCATGACCATCCTCATGGTCTACGTCTTTTCTTCAGCCTTTATCGGCCTCTCGTTTACCGTCGACTACTCGGGCGAGACCGATGCCCAGTTTGTGGCGCTCTACACGCTCGGCGAGCGCATTGTCAAGCTCGTCGCGTCGGTCGGCGTCGTTGTCCTCACCGAGTCCAAGGCCATCGGCTTGGTCGTCCTTGCACTTGGCATTGCGCTCCTCGCCGCCGTTACCCACCGCTACCAGCCATGCCCGATTCGCTGGGTCAACACCTACAAGGTCATCTTTTACGCCCTCTCGTTCTGGTCTGTCGCGGTCGCTGCCCTCGGCGTCGCACTCGACGCCCACCAATCCTGGGCCCTCTTCATCGTTCTCCTCATCGGGTGGGGCCTGGTCCTGCTGGTTGCTGGCGGCGTTGGCCCCGTCATCGTCTCAATCTGTCGCCGGCAGGCCATCACCGACGACTCGGACGGTGACGTCCGCCGGCCGAGCCGCCGCAACGACGACGACGCCTACGAGTACACCTACGAGAGCTACGCCAGTGTGTAATGACTGCCGGGCGCCACCGAATGGACCGTAAACGCCACGTCGCCATCAAACGCGCGCTGTCGCGGAAGCAGTAGTGTGTGCACCGCATAGCTGCCAGCATCCATACCTGCGTCAGGTCCTGGCGTGCACACGATGCGCCAAGGCTTGACCAGCGCGCGCGGCCCATCGTCACCCAGGTCGGCCACATCGAGCGTCTCGATGCCGAGACGTTCACCGGTGTGCGCAGACCAGACTGAAATCGACGGCTGAAGAGTACCACTGCCGCGCCCGCCATAGAGTCCAGTCAGCCCAAGCATGTGAGCGCCGTCGGGCGTGAACGAGTACCGCGCCCCTCAGCGGCAGCAGCGGCAAACTTGAAGAGCGGCGTCGACGAGCGAATATCCCACAGCGACGCGGTCGAAGGGCCGTGAGTCCCGAATCGGCCGGCACTCGCCGGTGTTGACAGACCCCATGGACCCCAGGGCGCCACAAACGGCGCAATACGGTGGGTGTGCGACCCGGATGCTCGCGGAAGCTCAAAGGTAATAGCAGGCGAGAGCGACGGCGCGCGAACGTCGTGGGCAGACAGAGCCTGTCCACCACCATCGCGCGAGGTGGCGCCAACAAGGAGCAGCTGTGCATGTGGCTCGTACGCAAGGCTCGCCACAACCCGGTGGGCGCGCGACGGAAGGCGCGCAACGCGCAAGATCCGTCCGGACTCTGCGTCGAGCGCAAAGACGTTGCGGTCAGATGCCGAGAGAAAGGCGCTCATCTCAGGCAGAGCGCCTGGCGATGAAACAAGGTCACGGCCAGGCAAGCACCGCATCGCGGCGTTGGCATGAAAGACGGTGATGGGAGTTTCGTGAGAGACAACAACGATGCCGGTGCGAACGACATCCTCGTCGGCGGTCACCCGCAGCACCACCGGCGCCGGCAGCGACGGGAGGACCGCCGTCGGCGCTTCGAGCATGGTCTCGCACTGCCAGGTCGCAGTCCGCGCCGACACAGCGCTGCTGCTCAAGACCATGCCAAATCGTTGCGGCGAGTACACAATGAGCGATGTCGGGAACGCGCCCGGCATGCGCGGTCCGGACACCATTGTGGGCGAGACCGCCACGGCCTCGCTGCTCCACACTACAGGCTCGTCCATGACGCACACGCTTGCGGTTGGACCCTGCAGCGGCGCAACACTCAGCAGCGACCGACGCAGCTTGGAAGATCGGGCAAGGCCGAGCGCTCGCTGTATCCGCCACGCCATGGCCGATGGTGGGCGTGGCAGCATCGCAGGCTCGGGCGAAGGGGGGGGCTCCCGTCGAGCCGGCGTCGGCGACGACGACGGGCCGGCGGACGAGGTGGCCCACGGCGGCGCCGATCCGGTCGACGGCAGCGCAAAGTACCGATCACGAACCGGATCGTAGACGAGGCCCGGGAGCACTGGCATGTCAGCCACTGCGCGACCGGCTGCGGCGGCCACGCTCGCCTGGGTCCGCTCCAGCACCGTCTGAGGAGGGAGTTCTGCCCGGGCAAACATCCGCGAATCCATCTCATCGTCGTCTGCATCGATTTCATCGTCATCTCTTCCGCGCTGCCAGTGCCGTCTCTGGTGGTGCGAGCCTTGACCACGGCCCCGTCCCCGTCTCTGGAATCCCCGTCCCCGTCCTCGTCCTCGTCGCCGTCCTCCTCGTCCGCCTCTGCGCCGTCGTTCCCGTCCCCGTCCCCGGCCCCGTCCCCGTCCCCGTCTCTGGTCGCGGTGTCCTCTGTGCGACTCGCCGCGTTCAGATTGGGGCATGGGAGTGGACGGGGTGGGGTGTGGAGGGTGTCGAGCGGTGGGGGGTGGCGGGGTGCGGTGTGCGGGTGGTGGTGGTGGCGGTGGTGGCTGTCGGTCATCTGGTTCGTGTCGAGTTGTGTCGCGTTGCGGTCGGCTGCGGCCGCATCCTGCTCCTGCCGTGACCCCCCCCGACACAGTGACCCGCTCTCGTTATACCCTAGTCAGAGCACCAGAGGAGACGCACCCTTTTCCCACGTTCCACACTGCCCACTCACTGTCAAGAAGGTAGCCGCGGCGGCAGTATGACAGCTTGGAGGATGCGAGGGAGGGTCTGTGGTGCCGGCCCGGTACATCGGTAATTTTTTTACGGGGTACAAGAAGTATGAGTGCAGAAGCGGTTCAAGCGGGGGATGAGCCGAGTTGGCGGGAGCAAAAGGCCGGGCAGGCGGGCGGGGTTGGAGTAGCTACAAGAGGCGGCAATGTGGCGGGGGAGAGACAACCTGACTCAATAGGGTGAGAGAGATGGAGTGCTGTACGCCAAGAGTGCTGGGAACTATCGGGGCGGTTCTGGCGCTGCTGCTTGCGTACAGGGTGACGCTCTCGCGGACGGGCCTGGTCTCGTCGCTGCTGCAGGATACGGCGCTGGGGGTGGTGAGCCGAGTCTGCTCGCACGCTACGCAAACCGAGGTCACCATCGATGACATCTACATCCATCCCACAGTGGGAGCCGCTGGACTACGTGGTGTAACAGTTGGCGTACCGGAGGGCTTTACAAAACATCCGGCATCCATGGGCAACGTCTCCATCGTCTTTGAGCCGGCCACCCTCGTCACCGGCTCGGTCATCCGTGTCCTCTCAGTTGTGGTCGATGCGCCGCAGATTGTGTTTGAGATGAACAAGCGAGGGAACTCGGTCCGAGCTGTGTATGATGCCATTCTGCAGTATTCGGCTGATCGCATGCGCCCGTTCATGGTCATCGAGGAGCTTGTCATCCGCCGCGGCCTTGTCACGCTCGTCGCATCTCCCGACATACTCGAGCTGGATCCGTCACTCCCGCGCGACGTTCGCCTTCCCCGCATCCACCTCTCTGACATTGGGGTGCCGTCGGGTCTGTCGTTCTCGGGCATATTTAAGCACGTAGCCGATCCGCTCATCATCAACATCCTCGCCACCGCCGAGGGCCTCATCGACCGCCATCGCGCCACTGCCGGCGCGCGCGCCGACTCGCCGCCGCCGTTCCCTCCGCCAGGCGCCATAAATGCAACTGTTGCCTGAACAGCTGCTCGATTTACCACAGAGGACGCTTACGTCGGCCTCCCCCGGCGCCGCCGGGTACGTAGGCAAACGACGACACCGTGCTGCCCCCGCCCGCTCCGCCAAAGATCGACGTTGTGCCGCCGCCGGCGACACTGCCCGAGCTGCCGCCGGTGGCAAAGATCGAGGTTGTCGGCGCAGCAGCCGGCGATGCCGAGGCAGCTCCGGTGCCGCCCCCGCCCGCTGAGCCGAAAAAGTTGGTCCGCCCGCGCCGGCCAACCGGTGGCGATGGCTTGTCGTTTGGCGCTGCGGCGAAAGCCGCCGGCTGGGCGGCTGGCGCTGGCGCCGGCGCAGATGCCGGCTGTGGCGTGACTGGTGGCCCAGCAGGTCGTGGGCTGGCACCGGTCCGTCCGCTGCTGCCTTGCAGCCAGACTGGGAGTGCCGCCGGCTTTGGCTCTGATGCCGCTGGCAGCGCTGTCACGGTGGTTGCCTCGAAGTTCTGCGGGCGTAGCGGCGGGCGCGATGCAGCGGCAGCCGGAGCCGGGACCGGAGTCGGAGTCGGAGCCGGAGCCGGGACTGGTGCTGCAGCAGGGGCCGGGGCAGGGGCAAGGGCAGGGGCTGCAGCGGGCGCGCGCACAGCATCTGCCGACCATCCCATGGCGGCGGCGGGCGAAGCCGTCGACGGAGGCTTGTTGACCACACTGCTGGCAAAGCCAAAGTTGGGCCGGGGCGCGGTGGTGGTCGAAGTCGACGGCCGCGACGCGCCGTTGCCAGCAGTGGCGCTGCTCTCGTTCGCGTTGACCACAGTGGCCTTGGGGAACGAGAAGAGTGACGACCGCACCTTGGTTGCGGTCGGCGGCCGAGCGGGCGGCGTTGGCTCGGTGGCCTGTGCAGGACTGGGTTCAGACGTGGGTGCCGGTGCAGCCGGTATAGCGACGGCAGCAGCGGGCGCAGGCGCAGGTGCGGATGCAGGCGCAGGCGGGGGCTCGGACGATTTCATGGCAGCCACGTCTGGAAGCTCGGCAATCTTGGTCGACGGCGGGTTTCGAGCAGGCCCCGAAGCGTCGAACGAAAAGGTCTTGAACACGCCCGATGACGAAGTCGAGGGCAGGCTCGATTCACGAGCAGGCGGCGTAGGATCGATGGCAGGCTTGGGCGCTGGCGAGCCCGGCAGCGGACTTGCGCTTGGGCTCGGACTCGGCTTGGGGCTGGGGCTTTGCTTGGGGCTGGGACTCGGCTTGGAGCGCGGGCTCGTGGCGGCGGCAGCATCACGTGGCAGTGCCGGGCGCGGTGGCGAGCTCCGCCGCTTTGGCGAAGTCCGAGTACGGGCCGAGGCCGGTGAAGCGGGTGATCGCGAGGCAGCCTGCGACCGCGCGCGTGTCCGCGACGGCGACTCGGGCGAGGAGTGCGGCTCGAGGGAAGAGAGCACGCCGCTGGGCCGCGGCGATGCCGGATCTGCGTGTTCAGGAGAGCGGGCGACGCGGGAGCGCGGGACCGAGGCCTGCAGCATGAGCAGCTGTTCCATGTGCTTCTTGTCCTGGTTCTCGAGCTCGCCGAGTCTGTCGCGCGCCGACTGGAGCTCAGTGAGGGCAATCTTGAGCTTCTTGCGGTACTTGCGCTCGGTGTGGGCGTGGGTGTTGTTCAGGTTCGCAATGTGGCGGTGGAGGTCGGCGATGGTGGCATCTTTGGTGCGGACCTCGGCCTCGATTTTCTCCAGCTCCTTGGCAAGCTCATGGCGCTCGCCGAGCTCCTTGGCCTTGAGAATGGTCATGAGCTTGTCGCACCGGTCCATGTACTTGTTGAGCCGTTCGTCCTTGACCCGGGCAATCCGCTCTACCTTGACCATCCGCTCCTTGTACCGCTTGTTCTTCTCCTTGAGCACACGAACCTCTTCCGAGTACCGTCGCATGATCTTTGGGATGTCGCCCGACTGGCGCTCCATGTCGCGGAGGCCACGCTCGGTCTGTTTCTGCATCCGGGCCAGTGTCTTGTTCTCCTCCACCAGTCGCGCAATGGCATCATCTTTCTCGCGCATTTGGTTTTCCAGCTCGTGGACCTCGGCCTGGTGCTGCTCAAACAGCGAGAGTGTGACCGGATCCGCGGCCCGCGGCGGAATGCGCGGCCGCCGCTTCGGCCCACGCGACATGTGTGAGACCCGCGACCGTGCCGACCGCGCCGATCGCGCCGACCGTGCCGACGAGGCAGACGCCGCAGACCGTGCCGACGCCGCAGACCGTGCCGACGACGCAGACCCGATCCGCCGCCGCGACGGCACCACGCCCGCGCCACCCACGTACCGACTCCGCACCGCGGCCGTCGTCGCCTCATCCACGTCGTCATCCCACGCAAAGTGCGCCGCACCGCCTGGTCCCCGCGGCGTTGTAAATCCGCCACGTGAGCTCGCCCGCGAACTCGCCCGCGAACTCGCCCGCGAACTCGCTCGCGAGCCGATCGACCGGTGCGAGCTCGGCGGACGCGGCGTCACATCCGCCATCACATCCAGTTCTGGCAAAGGCTCTGGTTGCGGAGCAGGCGATGCCCCCGGCGTGCTTGTCCGCGATCCAACTCCCTCCCCACCACCGGTCGCGCCCGGTGAAGCCAAGCCGCGTCCTGAGCCGAGCGGTGAGCCGCGCCCCGAGCCAAGCGGCGAGCCGAGCGGCGAGGCAGACGCATGTGGTGAGCCGGCGGCGTATGTCAAAGACGTCCTAGACGAAGGAGTCCGAGCGAGAACGTGAGAGGCAGCATAGCCGCCCGGAGACGAGGCGCGTGAGTCGGACAGGTTCTCCAGCTCGTCGTCGAGGTCAATGTCAAAGTCGTCCGAGTCAAAGTCCGACTCGTAGGCCATGTTTGAAGGAGGTGGAGTGGAGGAGGAGGGGGAGAAGGGGCGGGGAGGGGGGAGGGGAGGGGAGGACGTGGAGTGTGGCGCGCTCTGTCTCCCGGTCGGTCGCCCAAGGACCGAAGGAGTGGTGAGCGGGTGGCGGGTGGCGGGGAATGGGGCGCGTTCGGTGACGAGTTGGCGCCAATGGCTTGGTTTGGTCACACCCACGCGAGATGACTTCTTGACACCATTGACAGCATGCCTTACATTGACTACCAGGTGGACTCGGCTGATTGCAGACGGGTCAAGGCCACAGAACTTGGCTGATGCCAACCATGCTCCGATATCAAACAGTGCGATCAACCGGCGTTGATCAACCGGCGTTGATCAACCGGCGTTGATCAACCGAGTCATCACACCACGGCTGATCAAAGCAAGACCCATCACAGCACACACCAGCCGAGGGCCCCCCCCCCGCCCCCCTCTCCCCTCTCCCCTCTCCCCTCCGCCGCTTACTGCCACCACACCCCAACACTCCTCCCCACCTCCACCTAGACGTCACCCATACTCCCAGCCCACACGTAGTCAACGCCCCCCTCCCCCCCTCCCCCCCCCCCCTCCGCTCCCCTACCCGCTGCTCTGCTATGGCTGACTCTGTGTACAAGGAGCTGCAGGGCCCGACAGGGGTCGACGTGGCCACCCGGGGCTTCTTCCTGCCGCACACTACCAGTGTCAACCTGGCGACGGCTCGTGGGACAAAGGTGTGTGTCTACTCGCTCGTTCTTCCCGACAACAAGCATGGTGACGAGAGTCCTGCTGGGGGTGGTGGTGGTGGTGCTGCTGCTGCTGCTGGCGCCGCTGCTGCTACTGCTGCTGGTCGTGCTCATGTTCAGGATACCGACGGCTTTGACGCGGTCTCCCATGCCAAGCTCGAGCTTGTTGCCGAACTCTCGCTGCATGGGCGGGTTGTGGCGCTGGAGGCTGTCCGCTTCCCGGGCTCGAGCTACGACTCGCTGCTTATCTCGCTGCCCGAGGCCAAGGTCACTGTCGTCCAGTGGGACGCCTCGCGCCACGAGTTTGTCACCACCTCGATGCACCTGTTCGAGTCGGATGAGCTTCGCTCTTCGCGGGTCCAGTTCTTCCCCAACCCCAAGGCTGTGGTCGATCCGGACAACCGCTGCGCTGCCATGCCCATTTACAACACCAAGCTCGCCATCATGCCGTTCAAGGAACTCGGCGAGGGCGCACCGGCTGGTGGCGCTGGCGCGGCAGGCCGGGCCGCTGCTGGGCCGTCCGAGGCCAAGGCGTCAACCGGCTCGGGCGTGAGCAAGGCGCCTATCCGGTCGTCGTTTGTGGTCGACCTGCTCGAGGTCGACCCGAACATGCGGTACATCATGGACGTCGTCTTTTTGCACGGCTACTACGAGCCGACGGTTCTAGTTCTCTTTGCCTCGGACCTCAACTTTGAAGGCCGCATGTCGGACTCGTTCGACAACTGCCGGCTCGCCGCCATCTCGCTCAACATGCAAACCCGGACGTTTCCGGTCATCTGGCACGCCGAGGGCCTCTCGCACTCGGCTTTCAAGCTTGTCGCCGTCCCGCAGCCCATTGGTGGCGCCGTTGTCCTCACCAACAACGCCATCCTGCACTACCACCAGAACCTCGGGGCCGGACTCGCCGTCAATGGCTACGCCTTTGACAACGACGGCTCTTACCCGTTCCTCCTTGGCGACACTGGCTTTGCCTTTAACCTCCAGCCTTCGGCCGCCGCGGTCCTTGACCCGCAGAACATCATTGTGGTCAACCCGTCCGGCGACATCTTTATGCTTCATATGCGCCCGCGCCCGGCTGAGGGCATTAAGCTGACGCTAACCAAAGTGGGCGGCTGCATCCGCGCCTCCACCATTGTCGCTCTCTCGCCCCATCTCTTCTTCCACGGCTCGCACGTCGGCGATGCCCTGCTCATCGCCTTTCGCGTCCGCGACCTCGCTGCAGAGGCCGAGGCCAAGGCTCTCGCCGCCGCTGCAGCCGCGGCGGCAGAGGCTGCCAACGTCGCCGCCACCATTGCCGAAGCTGAGCCAGCTGCTGAGGCCGAGTCTGCTCAGAACGAAGACAACGGCGTTCAGGACATGGTGACCGAGGATCCGCCGGCTGCCGAGGCTATGGTCGAAGTCACGGCCAACGACGACGAGGGCAAGACTCTTGCCTCCACCGGCGCCGCCGCCGCTGCCGCCGATGACGACAACGACAACGATGATGGTGGTGCTGCTGCGCCGCCGTCCAAGCGGCAAAAGTCGGCAGCCGGCGACGTAGCCGGGGCCGCCGCTGCCGCCGCTGACTTGCTCCCGCCGCTCTCGCCAGGGGCGGCGTTTGCGCCGCGGCCGCCGGTCACGCTCCCGCAACTCGAGGTCGACGACGAGGACGTGGCCATCTTTGGCGAGTCTGCTGAAGATTTTGTGGCCGACACGACGCTGGCCCAGCTGCGGCGGCAGGCCGCGCAAGAGCTCTCGCAGGCCGGCCCGCTACTCGGGCGCAAGGCGCACGACGAGTACGAGTTCCGCATCTGCGACCGCATCACCAACATCGGGCCGATCACCTCTGCGACGCTCTCGCGCGCGTGCGAAACCACCTTTGGCGCTGTCTACGAGGCCGGCATCGGCGAGCTCACCGAGCTTGTGGTGTGCTGTGGGCAGGAGCGCTCTGGTGCGCTGGCGGTCCTCTCCACAGGCATTCGGCCCGACACCATGTCGACGCTCTCGCTCCTGGGCTCGGCCGCATGGGCGGTTGAGGTCCGCGATCCGGCAGCCGAGAAGAACCCCAGGTTCCTGACCCAGACGGTGATGGTGCCGGCGCCCGTGCCGACCACTGTCGAGGGCGGCGACAATGACGTCGCTCCCACAAGCGAGCCGAGCGAGCCGTCGTCGGTGCTCGGCAAGCGTGGGCGCGACGCGTATGAAGAGGGCTCTGCCAAGGAGCCGACCACTGCCGGCGACGAGGAGGCCCAGCCAGCGCCAATGGCGACGGGTGCGGCAGAGGATGACGGCACCGTGGTCGCGGGCGGCATGGTCGAGCACACCGAGCGCATTCCCGTCGACTTTTCGTGGCACAAGTACTTTGTGGTCTCGTCGGCTGATGCGACGATTGTGCTCTCGTCGGCAGGCTTCTCCATCTCCGAGGTCACCACCGAGCTCGACTACTACCTCGAGGGCCCGACCGTGCTGGTGGCGCCGCTGCTCGAGGCGCGGCGGACGATCCAAGTCTATCCGACAGGTCTGCGGCTGCTCAACGATGTGTCCAACACCCAAGAGCTGAGCGTTGCCGAGCTCTCGGCGCTTGCCAAGAAGGGCGTCGGCGGCATGAGCGCACGGCTCGGCGGCGGCACAGTGGTTGCCGCCTTTGTCGCGGACCCCTACGTTGTCCTCCGGCTCTCGTCCGACGACATTGTGGTGCTCCGTGCATCGGCCGAGTCGATGCTGCTCGACGTCCTGGAGCTGCCGCCGGACCTTGCGGTCTCGTCGATTGCCGCGGCCTCGCTCTTTGCCGACAAAGCCGGTGTGACCGCCGTCTCGGACGCGTTTGTCGACGCCGCCCGCGCCGCCCGCAGCCAGCGGCAGGCGGCGGCAGGCGGCGAAGACGCCGCGCCGGAGGCGGGAGCCGTCGCCGGCGACTACGACTCGGACGAGGAGCTGTACGCACCAACTGGCTTTACTCTCGACTCGCTCAACCGCGGCGCCGCTGGCACCGGGCCGTCGGCGGCGTCGTCGCAGCCCGCGGCGGAGCCAGGCGCAACGCCTGCAGCCGAGGCGAGCAGCAGCGCTGGATCGGGAACGGGACCGGGCGCAGGTGGCGACGACGCGTCGGCGCCGTCGGGCGCAACTGCGGGCGCGCAAGAGGCCGATCTCCAGTTTGAGTCGTCCGAGGTGTACCTTGTGGTGGCGCGGCGGAACGGAACGCTCGAGCTGCGTCACCTTCCGGAGCTCACGCTCGCGTTTGCGTTCCCGTACTTTAGCCATGCGCCGGCGCTGGTGACGGACACGCCGCAGGTTGCACTGCCGAACATTGCCTCGTTTGATGCCGAGGCGACGCAGGTGACCGAGCTGGCGCTGGTGACGTGTGGGCCTCGGGCGTACCTGGTGGCGTTCCTTTCGTCGAATGACATTGTGTTCTACGAGGCGTTTCACTACGACGACGGCGACATTTCGTCTGCGTTTGAGGGCGAGGGCGAGGGCGAGAGCGAGGGCGGGCTTGCGGCCGTCCGCAAGCCGCACGTGGCCATCCGTCTCCGCAAGGTGCAGCACCGGTTTGTGCAGGAGGAGGAGAGCCGGGTGGCGGCCGGAGCCGGCGGCATCTCGTACGGGCGAATCATTCCGTTTGACAACGTCGCCGGGCAGTCGGGCATCTTTGTGGCTGGGCTTAACCCGATGCTCTGCACCTTTGAGCGGTCGTACCTGCGGATCCACGCCATGCATGTCGACGGACCAGTGCGGTCATTCACGCCGTACCACTCGGCGAGTGTGGAGCGCGGGTTCTCGTACGTGGCCGAGTCTGGCGCCATCAAGTTTTCAACGCTGCCCAAGGCGGCCGATCTGGAGCACGACATGGTGGTGACCAAGGTGGCGATGCAGCACCCGGGCACGCCGCGGGCAGTCGCTTCGCACCCGACGTCCAACACGGTGGCGGTGGCGCTCTCGCACGAGGAGATCAAGCGGACGCACCCGTCGCCGCAGCGCAACAAGGAGCACGACCCGCCCAACCCGCCGGAAGAGCTCCCGCCGCCGCCGAACGCGGCAATGCCAACGCTGGACGTCTTTGAGCTCGTCCTCTTTGCGCCGGGCGTGTGGGAGGTCATCGACGTGTGGGCCGACCTCAAGCCGTACGAGCACATCTCGGTCCTCAAGCATGTCCAGCTCCGGCACCGCGACTCGGGCCACCGCACGTTTGACGAGACGACTGCCGGCGAGTGGGGCGACTACCTCGTGGCCGGTACCTCGGTCCTGAAGGGCGAGGAGAACAAGGTGTACGGGCGGCTGCTGGTGTTTGAGGTCGTGCCTGTGGTTCCTGAGCCCGGCAAGCCATGGACCAACCGGCGGTTCAAGCTGAGGGCTGACAAGGCGTGCAAGGGCGGAGTGACTCAGGTGACGGTGGCGCGCGGCATCTTGCTGGCCGGCATCGAGCAGACGCTGCTCGGCTACGTGTACAACGCGGCCAAGGAGCTGCTCGAGGAGACGACATTCCACGACGCACCGATGTTGACAACCCAGCTGACGGCACTCAAAGACTACGTCATGATGGGCGACGTCATGAAGTCGATCTTTGTCTTCTTCTTCCGCTCGTCGGATGCGACGGTCCACCTGCTCGCCCGCGACTACGATTCGCTCAATGTGGTCACCGCCGAGTTTATGGTCGACGGCAAGGACATGCATTACGTCGTGGCCGACGACGCCCGCAACCTGCGGTTGTACTCACTGATGGACACGGTCATCGACTCGCGCAAGGGCCGCAAGCTCCTGAGGCGGACCACGTTCCACCTCGGCTCGATGGCAACTACGCTCATCCGCACCGTCTTCCCACAGCCGATGACGTCGAGCGGCGAGACGCACGTCAACATCGTGTGCTCGGCCGACGGCTCGATCGGCATGCTCCTGCCAGTCGACGAAATGATGTACAAGCGCCTCGCCATGCTCCACTCGCACCTGGTCACCTCGATCCCGCACGCCGGCGGCCTGCACCCGGTCGCCTTCCGCCAGCCGCTCGCCAACTTTGACGGCAAGCAAAACTACGGTCGCCCAGTCCTTGATGCCAACCTCCTCACCGCCTACCTCCTCGCCGATGCCAACCAGCAGGCCGACATTGTGCGCAAGTCGGGTACCTCGCATGCTACCGTTTGGTCGAACCTCCGTGACATCTTTGCTCCGATGATCTCGCTTTTGGTGTAAAGTCAACCGCAACCGCAACAGAGGGGGAGGAGGGGAGTGAGAGGGGCGTTCGGTTGGGCGTTCAATGCAGCCGGCGCGCGAGCTCTTCAACCAGCTTCTCGAGCTCAGCCGGATCGTCGCCGGTCTGCTCGCCGACGCGCTTGCGGCTCGCGGGATCGAGCTCGAGGAAGCGCTCGACGAGGTCGCCATCGACAAAGTGCTTTGCCGGCGTTGTTCGCTGGTCGTCGGAAACGAGCGCCAGTCGGCGTGGTCCAGACCGCCGATGCCCGGAATGACCGAGCGGAGGACGTTCTGCAGGCGGAGGAGGGTGACGTAGAGGTCCTCGGGGAGGGCGGCGATGACACCGATGGCGCCCGAGACCGAACCGTAGAGGACGGTGGGCAGGATGCCGAGCGAGGCCGAGGCCTGCTGCATGACGAGCGAGCCGCGGACAAAGGTGTTGACAAACTCGCCAAGATGGATTACGCCGGCGCGGAGAAGCCGATGGTCGTCGTCGGCAGCGGACGCGCCTGCTGTCCGCTGAAGGGCGATGACATTGAACGAGTTGTCGGCGGCGAGGTAGCCGACCTCGTCCGAGCCGTCAGGCCCTTCGAGCACCTCGACGGCGGTGAGCCAGGCGACGGCGTAGTCCTTGGCGAGCTGGACAAACTCGCGAGCCTTGGCGTCAAAGCGGAGCAGCATGAGCGACTTCATGAGGTCGCCGACCACAATGGTGTCGTCGTTGTGGACGCGGAGCGAGAGAGCAAGGATCTGGCCGTGGTAGACGGCCTGCTGGCGGAGAACCGGCGCGCCGCCGCGGCCGGTCACGAGCGAGAAGAGGCGGACCGTGGCGTCGACGGCAACGACGAGGTGGCCGCGGAGGACCGCGATGGCGTAAATGACGCCGGGCACCTCGAGCGCAGCGAGTTCGACCAGCTGGTTGTTGGCGAGCTCGTACACAATGAGGCGCCCGCGCTCGCGCTCGGTGCCGTCGGACCCGGGGCCAGCCTCCGACTCGATGCCGGTGCCGACAACGAGGTAGACCGGGGCGTCGGGGTCGGCAGCAGGCGAGGCAGCCGGCGGCTTGCTCGTCGACGCGGTCTCCATGGGCACAACGCCGTCGGTGGCAAAGGCATCGGCGAGGGCTTGCGGAGTCGGCGCCGGGAGGATGGTGAGCGGGGCGGCGACGACGGCGAGGCCCTGCTCGTGCGGCGCGAGCTGCGCCGAGGAGACCTCCTCAAAGGTGACCGGGTCGAGGACGCGGAGGTACGAGACCTTGACGGGCGCGCCGGTGGCGTTGTCGGCACTAACGGCGACGGTGAGGACGGCGTAGTTGGACGACGGAGTGTGGTGGACGACGGCGCGCGGCATCTCACCAAGCGGGACCGAGGTCTTGTGCAGTTTCTGGATCTCGTCGATGCATCCGATGATGAGCTCCGACTCGGTGACAAGGACGAGTGCGTCCGGGATGGGCGTGGTGTTGAAGCCGGTCATGCACACCACGTCGGGCGTGTTGACGTTGGAGAAGAGGAGCTTGGAGCCGGACGAGTAGATGACGCACGGCCGGTCTGAGGCGGCGAAAACGACTGGCGCCGCCGCTGCCGGCTCGCCCATAACCTCGGCCTCGGGCGGAGCGTGAAGGAACTTGAACAGGGTCACCGGCTGGGTCCCGAGCATGAGCTCCTTGCGGTCGGTGACTGCGCCGTCGTCGCCGAGCACAAACGAGACCAACGAGCCGTCGCCCATGCCGACCAGCAGATAGTTGACCGACTCAAGCGTGGCAAAGAGCGCCGAGCGCGGAATGACCTGCGCGTCGCCAAGCGAGAGCGGCGCGACAAGCTCGAGCGAGGGGAGCGCAAGGAGGTGGACCGAGTAGTCAGACCACCGGCCGACAGCGGCCAGCGCGGCGTCGCCCGAGTCGCCGAGCGGATCGATGTTGAGGCAGGCGACTTCCGAGTCGGGTGCGACCGTGGCAGCCACCGCGAGCGGCGACGCTCCGCGCGGATCGAGCGCAAGCAGGACAAGGGTGCCATGGTCGGTGTCGGTGCCCGAGACCGCCAGCAGAGCGTAGTTGGCGTTGGCGGCGGCGACCGAGATCGACGACCCGCCCATAGCCTCCGGGCTCCACTCACCGAGCAGCGCGAGCGAGGTCGCGTCGACAAGGCGCACGCCGCCAGGCACGATCTGGAGGTAGGTGTCGTCGCGGACGCCGCAGGCAACCAGGGTCGGCGCGTCGGCGACAAGGCCACCGAGGTCACCGGCGTACTCGCCGAGCTCCGAGTCGCCGTCAAAGGCGAGAACCTTGGTCATGTTGACAAACGAAACAACAAGAAAGGCGGCAAGGTTCGGCTCGCCGACGGCCGGCAGGGTGAACGAGCCACGGACGCCCTCGACCGGGAGGACAGCCTGCTCGGCAATGCCGATGCCCGAGCGGACAATGCGGAGCGAGCCGTCCTGGAAGCCGCCAGAGCAAGTGACGAGCACGCCCTGGCCCTGGCGGTCGACGTCAACAAGCGTCATGTCCAAAATCGGGCCGAGGTTGATGTGGGCGTCAGCAACCTGGACGTACGAGCCAGACTCGTCGACCGGCTCGGACGAGAGGTGGACAAGCTGCGAGTCGCCGAATCGCGAGCCGACAAAGACAAAGCCAGAGTCAAGGTAAACAATCGCCGACGGGATCGACGTCTTGCCCACCAGCGAGAGTTCGAGCCCGGTGACAGCTCCGTTTGCAATGTCGATCAGGAGAACGTGCATGTTTCCGAGGTGGTCGCCGACCAGGATGCGGGCACCAGAGGCGTCGATAGCTCCAAAGGCGGTAAAGGCGCACGGGACGGTGTGCGGGATCTGGACAAAGGTGGCGCCAGACTTGTAGGCAACAGTCGACTCGCCGAGGATGACAAAGCCACCGCCGGCTTCCGCAGGCAGCGGAATCAGCCGCGAGGCAAAGGCGTCGAGCCCGGCCTGCTGGTACGGGCCGGGCCGGAGCTCCTTCTTGGCGCCTACCGACGCGTGGACCTGGTACGTCTTGAGGTGCCGTGCTTCGTGCGCGTCTTTGTACAGAACAGCAAGGACCGGTGGGCCGTCGCCGGTGGAGAGTGCCGCATCAAAGGCAATGTCAAGGACGCACACCTCTTCCAGCCGCAGGTTGAAGGCCTGGGAGAGGCTCTGCCCGCCGTTGGCCATGGGCACAATCTTGAGCAGGCCATCGTAGCAGTGGAGCGCAATGAGCGAGAGGCTCGGCTCAATGGCACAGAGCTGGCCAGCGTCCGACGGATGGCCGACCTTGTCCTCGAGGTTGCCACCAGCCACAGTCACCACCTCGCCGCGGACATCGTCGTAGCTGAGGAGGCAGAAGCGGCAGCGATCAGTAAAGAGGAAAAGCAGATCCTTCTCTGCGCCCATTGGTCGGAACGTCCGCATGCACACCACCTTGCCGTAGAGCGGAAGCTCCAGCAACGGCACAAGGCCAGCCGGAGCAAGGGTGTAGACCTCGACGAGCGTGGTCTTGCACACAATCAGGTTGCGCTCACTCGCCGAGGAGAACGAAGCCACAAGTGCATCCGTCACTGCTGTCGGCTTTTGCGCCGTCACCACGTAGTTGTACTGAGTATAGGAGGGGGGAAGGGGGGGGAGGGGGGAGGAGGGGGGGTGAGTTGGGGAAGTTCAGGAAAAGGTCGTCAACATGGTGGGTGGGAAGCGACTGGAGGAGCCATAGAATCAATCGCTCTGCTATGCGTACCATGACACAGGGCCAGGTGCAGGTGAAGGAGAGAGTGAGAGAGGGGGGAGTGGAGGGGGGGAGTGGAGGGGTGGTGGAGGATTGGGTGGATGGATGTGGGTGGGGTGGAGTGGTGGTGGGCTGGGCGAGGGGGGGGG
>NW_013657674.1:29786-58479 GCF_000142905.1 Thecamonas trahens ATCC 50062 | reverse complement strand
GGGAGAGGGGGAGATGGGAGGGGGAGGGCAGGGGGGGGAGGGAGG
Organism: Thecamonas trahens ATCC 50062; assembly: GCF_000142905.1. Lineage (NCBI taxonomy): Eukaryota > Apusomonadida > Apusomonadidae > Thecamonas > Thecamonas trahens. Next base: position 58,434 of record NW_013657674.1, on the reverse strand, counting down.
GGGAGGTGCGTCCAGTCCTTGGGTGGGAGACGCGGCCGGGGAAGGAGGGGGGGGAGGGGCGGGGGGAGGGGAGGGAGGGGACGGGGGAGACTAGGAAAGACGGTCGAGGGATGTGGGCGTAACTCATGCGGAGAGAATGCGGAGGATAGGTCATCGGCAACAAGTGGGACTCGTATCTGACGTTCCTGAACGCGGGCTATGACGAGCGCAGCGCGCTGGACAGCCTGGGGCTCAAGCGCTACTGCTGCAGGCGCATGCTCCTCTCGCACGTCGACCTCATCGAGAAGCTCCTCAACTACTCGGTGGCGGAGAAGAGCAGTGGCGAGTAAGGCGCGTGTTGCTCAGCAGGCGTGGAGCGGGAGCAAGGAACGAGTGCGCGTGTGCGTACGTCTGCCATTGTGCGGGCGTGCATGCCCCGCCCCGCATCCTCTTCCGCCACACGTCACGGCCACAGCCCCCTACCCTCATCACCATCATCACACCAACCACAACAACCACAACCACAGACCCCCCAAGAGCCGGCTGGCGGAGAGCCGAGCAAGCAAGTATCGTACATACAGTTGTAGCCATAACGTTCATAAAGCGAGACGGCGGACGGCGGACGGCGGTCCGAGGCTAAAACGACGAGTAGTGGAACTGAGACTCGAGCTTGGAGCCGGTTGAAAAGCCCGAGACGATGCCCCAAAGGCCGAGGACAAAGGCGCCGAGAAGGAGCGAGGCGCGGACGACGGCCGAGCCCGGCTCCTCGTCGAGCGGCGGATGGCTCGCGTCTGCACGGGTCATGAGCGAGATGCAGGCGTAGACGGCGGCAGCCCCCGCAACTAGGATCTGTAGATAGGCAAAGATGTACGCAGCTCTTGCGGACTCTCTCGATCTTGCCCACACCGCCACCATGCCCGACAGAGCGAGCGAGCCCGAGACGAGAGCGAGAAAGATGGTCTCCTGCGTATCCTTTGCTGATCCGACCACCAACGGGCGATCAAACTGCGATGTGGCCACCTCTAGCGCCAGGATCGTGATGCTCAGCAACTGCAGGGTTTGAGTCCAGTGTGAGGTGAGGGGGGAAGGGGGAGGCGGAGGTGGAAGTGTGGGGGGCGGACGGAGGGGGGAGGGGGAGGTGGCGTACCAGCTGGAGAAGGCCGTTGACAGCCACGCAGATCGATGATCCACACATGAACGACAAGGTAGTTGGCCTCTGTCTACTCTCAGTGTGCAGAAGAGGGGTGGGCGTGGTTGGAGTGGTGGGCGTGGCGTGGCGAGGGGAGGGAGGGGAGGGCGCGTGACTTGACAGGCTTGGCGGTGGGCAGCCAGCCGATTGGCGGTGGGCGGCCGGCTGATTCGCGGGCGGGCTGATAGCAGGCAGAGGGAGAGGCCGATAGCTTGGTAGGTTGGGAGGATTGGGTGGGAAAGTGGAAAGGAGGTGGGGATGGCTGTCAGAGGGCAGAGGATGGTGGGCGAGTGGAAGAGTGCGGCCGGAAGGCCGAGAGGCCAGCAGATGCGGCTGCCAAAAAGCCGTCAGCAATTGGGGCTGGCTACACCACCGTGACACGGGAGAAGGAAGGGGAAGAGGGCTCTGGCCACAAGCTCGGACCACACCCCATGGTCATGACGATTACGATCCATCATCGGAGGCAGGTAGCCTCACTCTACAGCACAGATGGTGCAGAATAATGCGAGACGGTGTCGTGGCGCCACAAACTGGTCAATGTGAAATCCACACTGGAGGCTGACCCCCCACAGTTGGCAATCACAGTCAATTTAAGTCAATCACACACGAAAGCAGGACCCGTAGCTTAACACCATGTGGATGGCAAGGTAAAGCCCCACATTGTCGTCTGATAATCGTCTGCATACGCAAATGTTGCAGTTGTGCATGTCTGTGCAAGGAAATGAGCGGAGCGGCAAAAAAAAAAAACGAAAGTGTGAAGGCGACAAGGGAGTGGTATGGTGGAGGGGGGGAGAGTGAGGGGGGGGAGGGGCTGGAGGGGACGAGGCCGGGGAGGGTCAGAGGGCCTGAACCACTTTACGCAGAGAAGGTTCACCGAGTCAAAGAGGGAGATTAGTGTGTGCGTGAGAGGGTGAGAGGAAGAACAGGTGCCCATGTCCTTCTCAATGGCTGCGTTGCTGGCGAGGACGACGAGGACACAGGCAGAGGAAGAGGCGCGGGTCAATGACAACTCGGCTCCACCACTCGCGACGGGCAGCAGGAACAATGTCGAATCGTCGGCGGCGGGGGGCGCATCATCGAGCGGCTCACCGACAACAAGTGAACGAGCTTCGGCATCGCTGCCTGAATCAGATGCCGCTTCGGGATCTGCATCGCTGTTGTCGGCGGGCCCGTCGTCTGCAGAGACTGCTTCGGCTGCAGTGCTTGACGCGATAACAGTACGAGGGGTGATGTGGCTGTGGCGGGCGCGATGATGTCGAGGCTGCCAGTCGGCGTCGGCGGCGGCGGCTTGCCTGGTGGAGGCGGAGACGACGGTGGGCCTTTGTGGCCGTCGGCGGGGACGGTGGACATGCTGGCATCGTCGCTCAACTCGATGACCATGTCCGGAAGCCTAAGCCACAAGTTTCGTGGCTCGATGGGATGGGCGGAGATGTCACTCGAGTCGCGCGGCGGCGGCAGCGGCGGCGGCGGAGCCGGCGAATCTGGGCGGGTGGCGAGTCTTGCCGACTTTGAGCCGCTGAAGACGGTCGGCGCCGGGCTGTTCGGACGAGTGTATCTGGTGCGGCACAAGGAGAGCAACGAAGTGATTACGGTCAAGGTAGTGCGGAAGGAGCATGTGGTGGCAAGCGGGCAGGTGGCCAACCTTCGCCGCGAGATCGAGATTCTCTCGGCGCTCGACTCGGAGCTTGCGGTCATGTTTGTTGGCTCGTTCCAGAACTTGCTCAATGTCTACATCCTCACCCTCTACGTGCCCGGCGGCGAGCTGCTGACCCATCTCGAGGCGCATGGGCAGTTTCCGCCTGCTACAGCCGCCTTTTACACCGCCGAGGTCGCCATGTTCCTCCTCGACCTGCACGCCACGGGCATTGTGTACTGTGACATCAAGCCCGAGAACGTGCTTCTCGACTACAGCGGCCACATCCGGGTCTGCGACTTTGGCTTTGCGCTCTTTGCCTGCGACATTGACGACATGCCGCCGGCGCCGCGCGGGACGCCGGCGTACATGGCGCCCGAGGTTGCCGCCCGCGGTGCTGTCTCGTTTGCTTCCGACTGGTGGTCGCTCGGCATCCTGCTCTGCGAGCTGGTCACCGGCAGCACGCCGTTTGACCACATCGGTGCGCCCGAGGAGGTGCTCGCCGCTGTCGCCGCTGTTCCGGATCCTGTTCTGCTACCTGACGAGCTCGACGCAGGCGTTCTCGACCTCCTCCGCGTCCTCCTCTCGGTCCCGCCCGCGGGCCGGCTGCTCGACGCCAACCAGCTCCGCAGTCAGCCACTCTTTTCCCACCTCGACTGGGACAACCTGCCGGCGTCCGCCGCACCGCTCATTCCGGCCGTTTGCGGGCCGACCGACACTCGGTACTTTGCCGACTACGAGTTTGACGCCTACGACTGGCTCGAGCGCCCGCTGCTGCCCGACGGGACCGAGGACATCTCGGGCCACGATCCGTACCGCGAGCTATTCGCAGAGCTGTGAAGACGTGTCGTGCGTTGCTTTATGTAGCGGCTAAATCCACTTGCGGGCACGCAAGCAGCAGTAGGTGATGATGGCGATGACGAGGGCACAGGCAAGCGTGATGTACATGCCCGAGATGGCAAGGAACGAGAGCGCCTGCGGATGCTCAGAGATAAAGGCGTCGTCTGGCTTCTCGACCTGGTTGAACCACTTGCGGTAGAGCGAGTCGAGGAACCCGTTCTCCTGCAGCAGGAGCAGGATCGAGTTGATTTCCGTCCGCAGCGCCTCGTCACCCGACGGGAGAAGCAGTGCGTACTGCTCGTCCGACAGCTGGTTGCCCAGAAGCTGCAGCTTGTCGCCAGTGTCGAGGAGGATCTTGAGGTAGAGCAAGACCGGCGCATCATGGATGACTGCGTCGAGATTGCCTCGGTCGAGCTCGGTGAACGCCTCCTCGATCGAGGTGAAGACCCGGGCGTTGGCATTAGGCAGCGCAGACTGGACAAAGGCCTCGCCGGTTGTTCCAAACACCACGCCCACAGTCTTACCGCCCAGCTCCTGGAACGACGAGATGTCGGTCTGCAGCTGGCGGACTGTGAGAATGGTTGCCAGGTTGGCCGTGTACGCCGCCACCATGATGACCGAGAGGGTGGACCAGCCGACCGAGTACATGCGCGAGGGAAAGCCGATAAGATCTTTGGTACCGGTCCCGGTGAGGATGCCCCAACAGTACCACACGCCCTCGTTGACTCCAGCCCAGTACGTCCGCGGGAACTCAGTCGGCTGGTAGTTGCGCTCAAGGAACCAGATGACGTGGCCGGAGAAGTAGAGGGTGACGATGATGGAGAGCCAGAGGAAGAAGGAGAAGGGCGCAAAGAAGAGGAACAGATCCGTCTCCTCATCCTTTCTCCTGGTGAGGACGTCCAAGCCAGACTGAAAGTACGTGTACGAAAAGTCTCCATAGGTAGACTCCCTCGACCTCGTCACCGCCAGCGATCCCAGTCCCACCACATTGCTTCCACTCCGGACAGCCTCGAGCAGCTGCGGGACCGTCACCAGCTGCGAGCTGTAGCTCCTGCTGCCGTCTGCCGCCTTTAGGTATTGGAAGACCTCAGCCCACAGATCCACGTCATACCCAGATAACTACGGGGGAGGGGGTGGGGGGGTGGGGGGTGAGTGGGGGGTTGGCTGCGAAGGGGGGGGGGGGGGGCAGTGGAGGCGGTGGCAAAAATGGCGACAAGGCGGGAAGTGGCGATGGACAGCCACAGGAGGGGAGGGGGGGGGGGACATGACGGAGGGATGAAGGGGGAGGGGGGGGCATACCTGGTCTGTGGCAGAGGATGTCTGTGATGTGGGGATGACAAACGGTGGGTTCTGTGCAAAGTAAACCGTGTATGCTTGGCCCTCGGCTGCTTGTCCACATAGGCAAACCATGACTGCTGCCGTCACCGCCAACCACAGCCACCGAGTCATGGTTGAGGACGGCTGGGGTGAGCGAGAGGAGTGACGGCAAGCGAATTTGCCGAGCGAGCTGCGGTGGACGCCGTTGGAGAGCGAGAGCGAGAGCGAGAGAGCGAGAGCGAGAGCGAGAGCGAGAGCTAGAGAGCGAGAGCGAGAGCTAGAGAGCGAGAGCGAGAGCTAGAGAGCGAGAGCGAGAGCTAGAGAGCGAGAGCGAGAGCGAGAGAGCGAAAGGGTGATGATGTCATCTTGGCGTGGGATCTGTGCGTGATCGATGGCAGGCAATTCACGTCGGTGTGCGAGTGATGAGTGTGGCAGCAGGGCCACACGCTCAACCATGGCAGGTATCAAGACAGATTGAGTGGCCACAGCGACGGTTTTAAGACCATCGATGAGAGGCTGACGCCAGCTGCGTCCTATAGCGGGCTACGATGCGTGGTGGCATCGGGGCCGGAACGGTCGGACATTGACATGACAACCGCGGCAAGTGCATGGCGGCAAGACAGGGGGGGGCATCGCATGGCAGCGTGGCATAGCCTGGCATGGCCTGGCGAGAGTGCGTCAGGCTAGCGGTGAGCACGTGAAGAGGGAAAGACGATCGGTGACGGCGTGGGTGAGACGCCCATGCCGAGGAGCGAGGGGTACTCGGCAACGCGGGTCTCTTCGCGCGGCGGGCAGCAGCTGTGGGAGAGCGCGCGGCGCAGGTCCTTGTTGATGCCAAAGACAATTGCATTGAGAAAGGCCTGGGCTGGAAAGGCAATGTTGAGGAAGAAGACGAGCGCAAACGGAAGGCAGTGGTGCGAGGTGCGGAAAACCGAGAGTACAACAACAGGCATCATAGTGACAAGCACAGGCACTAGAAACATCGAGAAGCGGCGCAGTGCCTTGAGCTCGACCCGTCGGCCCTTTTCGGCAAACATGCCCGCAGATTTGATGCCGGTCCGGAGCGAGACCAGGACGGCGGCGAGGAGTAGAGCCGTGGCCACAAAGTGGACCAGCAGCGGAATGCCGATATACAGCCGCGACGTCGGTGCGCACCATCCCAGCGGCGAGGTGCGGTACGGCGCACGCCAGAGCAGGCACCCGACGTAGCCAAATGGAAGAACCAGGCCGTAGAACAGGTAGCAGAGCTCAACGAGGACCGGCGATCGCGGCCGCGGCGCGCCCGACCGGCTCGAGACCGACGACGCTGCTGTAGCAAAGACCTGTGCCGGCGACAAGCCCGGAGCAAGCGACAACCGAACTTGGACAAAGAGATTGAGCGAGAGGAGAAAGGTGAAGAGCATCTGCGAGAGGTACGAGGCCTCGATGACGGCGCCGAGGACAATGCAAGCCGATCTGTGCAGATCATCGACCACCTCCAACGTTCCCTTTGCCAGCAAAGCGAGAGCACCCAGCGCACCCATCGCACAAAGACAAAAGACCAGCCGATCGACCCGTGAGCCTTGTACTCTTCCAAACGCCACATACGCGCCACAAACAAAGACCGCCGCCACCAACGAGACCGCCGCCACCGCAAGGTTGCCCACTTGCGCCACCTCAAGATGCTCCCGAGCAGAGGTACATAGCTCCGAATCGTTGTTCCCAGGCATAAACCTGCCTATACCCTACAACTTGTTACCACCCTTTGGTCTGGAGTCAGGTGCTTCCCGCTACCTACCCCTTGCCTGCCCTTGCCTCGCCGACTGCCCGTGACCTCGTCGCCTGTGTCCCGTGACCTCGCCTCTTGGCCGAGGCGACATGACAGCGATTGGTGTCAGTCTGCCGATTGAGAGTAATGCGCCGATTGGAATCGAAGGGAATGGGAAGGAGAAGATGCAGAGGGGGGGGGGGGGGGAGGGAGGGAGCGGGAGAGGTTTCGTTCTTGTTGGGATCGCGGTCTGTGGTGTCGGGAGCGTGCTGGGCTTGCTGGGAGATGCAGCGGATACACATCGGCAACTGCGAGTAAAGGCGACATCGTTCGACGTGGCCCATCGCAGGTTGTTGGAGGCTTGAACCCAAAACAGATCAGCCGTGTGCACCGCTCAGCGTCCCGATCGGCACAGTCGACGCTCGAGTACAGCCATGCCGGCCCACTTGCTCTGTTGTGGCCCGTCAGAAGATTGGGTTGTGTTATCTATGTCACCGCAACGCGATCATCAATTCTCGAGTTTGTGAGGGGCTGTTCGGTGACAGCCAGAGGACCGTGGATGACGACAGCAAAGCCAATCCAATCCACCAGTTTATGAGTGTGTCGAACGTCGCGATCTAACATTGTCAGACTCTCGCAACAGGATAAGGCGTCGTTGCGGTGCGGAAAGCGCTGCAACTGTCGGCAGCGATCGATTTTGTCGCGGTCGATCAGCCGGCGGGCCGACCACCCACAGCCACTGGCACAACCGCCTCTCGCCACCCATCGACTAACAGGCCGACCATGCGAGGGAGCAATATACTAGGCTGCACCTTTGCTTCGATCAACTGTCGATCAGCCGGTGACAATGGACTAAGCGATCAAACTGGCAGCGGCGATCAAGATGGCAGTGGCGAGGAGGGCGGCAGCGGCGCTCAATCAGGCAGCGGTCGATCAGCCGCAACTGCTGCGGCTAGCTCGGCCAGGCGCAGGCTAAGGCTATGAGACACACTTTTCGCGCCCTCGCACTGGGCGTGACACTACCATGGAGCATGAAGTGGGGAAGGACTTTTCCATGGGCCTGGCAAGGGGCTTGCAGACGGTGACTGTGGCCACCGGGTGGGAGTCTGCCGACGGAAGCCGGGTCGACCTCGACCTCGCTGCTTACCTCCTTGCACCTGACCACACGGTTGTTGAGCGTGTATACTTTGCCAAGCTGAGCTCTGATGCTGGGAATGGTGCTGTTGTGGCGTCTGGAGACAACGTGTCTGGCGATGGCGATGGTGATGATGAGTCCATTTCCGTCGATCTCCATGCTCTCGCCCTCGATGGCTCGACACACTCGGTTGTCTTTGTCCTCACCTCGTTCTCCGGACATGCCTTTGCCGACATCGATGAGGCATACGTTCGTCTGCTTGCTGGCGCCATCAACGACGATGAGGCAGCCGATGACCCGGAAGAGCTGGCTCGCATGACCCTTCGTGGCCACGCCCATGCGCCAGACACCACCTGCATGACCATGTGCCACCTGGTGTACCACAAGTCGGACGACGTCGACCATGCCGACGCTCCGGTATGGTACCTCCACACCCTCGGCATTCCGCTCTCGGCGTCGCAGAGTGATCTGGCTGGTGCGGTGGCGACGACGCTCGCGGCGATCGACCACGCCCACGTCATTGCCGACGCCAATGGAGGGCACGACGACAACGACGGCCGCGGCACCGATGAGCTGCAGGCCGATGTCGCAGCGCTCGAGTCCAAGACCAGTGCTGCTGCTGAGCGGCTCGCCATGCTCCGCGAGTCGCAGGCGGCAGACATTGCCGCCGCCGAGTCGGAGCTCGAGCAACTTTCGGCGCAAAAGTCTACGCTCGAGTCTGAGCTCGCGACGCTTGAGACTCAGCTCGAGGAGCTCAACAACGCCACTGCGACCGACGCTCTCACCGACGCCATTGATGCTGCTGAAGACGAAATTGACGCGCTTCGGGAGAAGATCGCTGCGGCGATGGCCGCTCGTGACCAGGCTGCGGCTAGCGGATCGGCCGCCGAGGCTGCGGCCAATGCCCGCGCTGCGCAGCTCCGTGAGGAGCGTGCCGCGCTCGCCGCCGAGCTTGCGGCGCTCGAAGCCGATGACGTCGCACTTGCCGCCGACTCGGTGGCGGCGGCCGAGGCGACTGCGGCGGCGGACGCGCTTGAAGCCGAGCTCGTGCAACTGCGCGCCAAAGTGGCGGAGGTCAAGACCGAGCGCGACGCCGCAGACTTGGCTGGAGAAGGTGCCACCATGTCCGAGCTGGACAAGCAAGCTGCGGCGCTTGCAGCCGAGCGCGACGCGCTCGCCGCCGAGGCTGAGGCGTTGGCAGCAGAGACCGCCCAGCTCCGTATCAAGCAGACCGAGCTGGAGGCGCAGCGCGGGGCTGTGGCGCGCGAGGCCGCGACCAACAACTCGCTGGCGGCTACGGTGGCTGCTGCGGCAGCAGACAACGCGGCGCTTCGTGATGCTGTGTCGGTGCTGGAGGCACAGCTGCGCGAAGCCGGCGGGCGGGCGACGTCGTCGAGCGACGCTGTTGCCGACGAGCTGGACATGCTCTCGAACGAAACGCTCGAGCTGCATCGGATGAAGCGTGCGCTGGAGGAGCAGCTGACCCGAATCACGACCCGCTCGGCACAGCTCTCCGAGTCGCAGAGGCTCGTCGCCTCGCACAAGGAGGGAAACGCTGCGTTGCGGAATCAAATCGCGGCGCTCGAGGCCGAGCTGGCGCCCAAGGAGGCCCAGCTCGCGGCGCTCGAGCACACCATCCACCTGCAGGCCCGGGTTGTGGCCGAGGAGCGCGAAGAGCTTCAGGCGGCGCTGCGGGCAAGTCACGCGACGGCCACCCACGTCCACACCCGGTACATGGATGCTGCGGCCGAGCAGGCGCGGGTGCTCCGCGACCGGCGGTCGCCATCGCCGCTCCCAGCGGCGGCGGAAGTACACGCTACCAGCGCGCCGCGGCCGCCGGTCCTCGATCACGTTGCGGCCGAGCTGGCGCTTGCGCAGCGGACATCGGCGTACTCAACGCGGCTACAGGGCGCGTTGGAGGCGCTGCTGGAAGCCACGGTGGCCGTCAGCGACGAGCCGGATGTGCTGCTTGACTCGCTCCCGACTCTCTTCCGTGGCATGGACACCGTGCTTGCCACGGTGGCTGGAACCACCAATGAGCTTCTCGCCCGCAATCGGGCAGACGAGGCGACGCGGGCGACGCTCGAGGCGACACTCGCGCAAGCGGCGCAAAACTTTGCTGATGCGCAGGCTACACTCGGCTACGCAGTCGACGCATCGCACGCGCTACAGGCCACCAACGCAGGCCTTGGTGGCACGCTTCCACCGGCCCCTCTCCCACCGCCGGTGTCGACGTGGGACGCGCGGCTGCCGTCGACGTCACCGGCGCACTCGGAGCGAGCGCACGCACTGTTTGCGTCGCCGTTGGCGGCGCCAACAACCCCGGCGGCCATTCACGCCCACATGAGCGGGGTGCACGCGCAGAGCGCGGCGCGGACTGTTTCCCCGGCCGCAGGAGTTCCGGGCCTCCTCTCGTCGCTCATTCAGTAGTTGCTGCAGCGCGGCACAGCTACTTGTCGAGCGTGCAGTACGCGCGGTAGGCGACAAGGCCTGGCGAGCCGTCGTCCAGCGTGAGTGTGAGGCTCGCGCCGGCGGAAATGAAGAAGACCGCGCCAGGGGTAAAGGCGGTGCAGGTCGAGTCCTTGGCCTCTCCGTCGACAACGAGCATAATGGACGGGCCGTCGACGGGCGGGATGGCGCCGGTCGGCGCGGCGGCGGTGAGCTCAAAGCGCGCAACGTCAAACTCGGGCACAGGAGTGGCGTACATGGCGACGCCCGGTGCAGCATCCAGCGGCGGGTTGAGCTGGTCGGTCGGCGTTCCCACCGCGTATGTCAGCATCTCAGTGAGGGTGTCGACGTCGCGGAGCTTGGGCGTGCAGCCAGCACGGACCACATTGTCCGACGCTGCCATGCACTCGACAATGTCACCCGAGAGGTACGCGTGCGGCTGGTTCGGTCCGAGGAAGACCGCCTGGCCTGGGGCGAGCTGGATGTAGTTAAGGAACAAAACGCAGAAGAGGCCGATGTCGCCCGGGTACTGGCCAGCCACCCGGTCAAGGAGCGCGCGCAGCGACGGGTCGAGCGCGCCGCTAGCTTCGAGTTCATCAAGACTGCCCATGAGGCTTGCCACTGTGTCCGCCACCCGCACCGGCTCGGCCTTCATCGCCGCCGAGAACAGCGGCTTGAGCGCGTCGTCGTCGCCGTCGGCGTAACGGCTCACCAGCGCGTCGTCGCCAACTAGAGCGCGGAGCGCAGCGACCGAGGTCATGAATTGGCGGATCTCAGCATGAACTCGGAAGCCACAGAGAACCTCGACATCAGTCAGCGCAATGGCCATCTCGGGCTTGTGGTTTGGGTCGCGGTATATGTCCGGAGCCCGTGCATGGAGCTTTGCCGCGAGCGCCTTGTCCGGATGGGCCTGAATAGAGAGCGCCTTGTTGACCGAGAGAACCTTGAACAGGAATGGGAGCTTGCCATCAAACTCTGCCGCCACCTCGGGCCCGAGATGGACATCAGGCGCAGCTGCGATGAGCTCTTCCAGCGAGCCGCCGGTAGTCAGCTGCGAAGGGCAAGCCACATGGGTGCCCATCCACAGCTCTGCATACGGCTCGGCATCGTCGATCTCCCCGCCCTGAGCAGCAACCAGCTCGGCCACCTTGGACGCCATTCCAATCTTTCCCCAGGCATACTGCCGAGACCTGTCCATGAGCATCGGCGGTGAGTGTGCAGTGTGTGTGTGCGGTGTGCCGACCGCGCGACAGGCGAGGTGACGGTGAGTGAGGGCATCGCCTCAGCTTGGGGAGTACAGCAGAGAGTGCAGCGGGATTGGGGGAAAGGGCATGGACGTACCCACAGGTGAGCTTGAATACGCCCGGATTGGCCATGGATGCCATACTATACAGAGTAGTGTGTATGTATGTGTATGTGTATGTATGTGTGTGTGTGTGTGTGTGTGTGTGTGTCTGGGGGGTTGCGTGGCGAGTCGTTGACTGCAGCGCGACATGGAACGAGGTCCCCCTTTCCCCTCGAGGGTGGGGGAGATGATGGGGTATGTTTTGGGCTTGATGGGGAGATGGGGAAAGGCTATGGAGATCAAATTACACCCGGATATACATGACTACATAAGCTATGTGCTAGTAGGTATGAGTTGAGAAGTAGTGGTGGGAGTAATGAAGGAGAGCCCATCAACTATTCTCTCTCCCCCCCCCTCCCGCTGCGCCTGCTGCGCCTGCTGCGCCTGCTGCGCGGGCTGTGGCTGCTGCGATTGCCATCCATAACCCACAACCAACCTTATCGATACCTCCCTTTCTTCTCTCCTCATACATGTCATGTTAGGGCTCCCCAGATCTCTGTCCCCACCCACCCACCCGTTCCACCCTCCCCGCATCATCGCCATCCCCGCAGGCAGTCTGCCACCTGTCACAGACTCCACTCTGAGACGACACCGGCATGGCAGCAGCAGCAGCAACAGCAGCAGGCGCAGGGAGCACGTGCGGGATTTTGGAAGCAGAGCGGAGGAAGGGAAGCTTCCCTGTGGCGGCTCTCACCGACTTGTTCAATGGCGGAGCTGAGGCAAGCGTCGAGCGCAAGGCTATACAGCAGCTGGCACTCGATGCAGAGCTGCGCAAGTATGATGCGGAGCGGATGATGATGTCCCGGGTGGATCGGTACAAGGCTGCGCTGGGCAGTGTTCGGAGAGTGGTACAGCTGGCAGAGATCCATGGCTTGGATGACAAGCAGAGAGCCTTGCTTCGGAACGAGGGCGTGCCCGACGCTCTGCCTACCGATCTGCATGACCTTGCCTTTGTGCCATTTCTGGCGGCGCAGGCGACTGAGGATCAGGCGGCGGCTTGGCTGGACGATGCCCGGGCGTATCGCATTCTGGGTTGCTACGCCCAGACCGAGCTCGCCCATGGCTCCAATGTGCGTGGCATCGAGACCCGCGCGGTGTTTGACCCTGACGCTGACGGGTTTATCCTCACCACACCGAGGAGCGAGGCCCGCAAGTGGTGGCCGGGCAACATGGCCAAGACGGCGACCCACGCCATTGTCATGGCGCGGCTAATTGTGGGCGAGACCGACCACGGAGTGCATCCTTTCCTGGTCCAGCTGCGCGACATGGAGAGCCACATGACGCTGCCGGGCATCGAGCTCGGCGACATCGGGTCCAAGCTCGGCATGAACGCCGTGGACAACGGGTACCTCTGCCTCCACGACGTCTTTATTCCGCGGTTCAACATGCTCGCCAAGTTTGCCTCGCTTGACGCAGACGGAAGCTACACCAAGCCCGCACATGCCAAGGTGGCATACGCCGGCATGATCTCTGTCCGTGCCTCGCTCATCAAGGGCGCCGGCGGGTTTCTCGCCCGCGCCGCCACCATTGCCGTCCGCTACGCGCTGCAGCGGCGGCAGTTCAACTACGCGCAGCCCAACTGCGCGCCCGAGGCCGAGACTCCCATCCTTGACTACACCATGCAGCAGTATCGTGTTCTCCCGCTTGTCGCCACGGCGTACGCGCTCAAGTTCACCGGACTGTGGATGGAGTCGCTCCACGATACGCTTGTGGCGCAGATGGCCGACGGCAACTTTGAGCTCCTCGCCGAGGTCCATGCCACAGCAGCAGGCCTCAAGTCGTTGACCACTTCGCTGGCCGGCGATGGGTGCGAGGCGCTGCGCAAGTCGGTTGGCGGCGTCGGCTTTCTCGTAGCCTCGGGCCTGCCCGATCTCTTCTCCGGCTACGTCGGCGTCGAGACCGCCGAGGGCGAGAACTTTCTGCTCACCCAGCAGACTGCCCGCGCTCTCCTCAAGGCGCTGCAGACTGCGGTCGGCGGCGGGGCACTGACTGGCTCGTCGGCGTACCTCGAGCGGTTTGCGGCCGTTACCGGCGGCGAGCGCTGGAGCCCGACTGACGGCGACGCCGTTGCCGATCTTGCTGCGCTGGTCACCGCCTATGAGCACCGCTCGCTAGCGCTGACCGTGGCGACCGCGCAGTCGCTGCAGGCCGCCATCGCGGGCGGCAAGCCGTACGTCGAGGCATGGATCGAGGCCCAGGTCGAAGCCTTCCGCATGTCGCGTGCGCATTCGTTTGTGGTGATTGTCCGTAACTTTGCGCAGGTTGTGACCGACGCCTCGGCCGCGGGCGCCCCTCTGCCCTTGTTGCTGTCCTCACCGCCCTCGCCCAGCTCTTTGCGCTCTATTGGATGGAGGTCCACGCCGGGGAGTTCCTCGACTCGGGCTTTGTCTCCGCGGAGCAAGTCGTATGGGTCCGTGCCGCGGTCCGCAAGCTGCTGGGGGTCCTGCGGCCCGACGCCGCCTCGCTTGTCGACGCCTTTGACTACCACGACTGTGCGCTCTCTTCGGCCATCGGGTGCTACAACGGGCGAGTCTACGAGCGGCTCATCGACACTACCCGGCACGATCCGATGAACGCGCCGCTCGACGACGACGAGCCGAGCCCCGGCTGGCGCGAGCACCTCAAGCCGCTGCTGCTCCGCTCACGGATGTGAACCGCAGCTTACAGCACGAGCCTGATTCCTTCTTCCGCCTCCCACACATTGGCATACCAGGTAAAGAGTGCCAGCGCCAGAGGCGGGTGCGGATGTGCGCCGTGGACCCGGACGGCGCCGGAAAAGAGTACCCACTCGTCAATCACCGCTGCGCCTACCGCATCGCCTACCGCAGCCAGCACGCTCGCCACTGCCGCTGAAATCGGCCGCGGGTGGTCCTCTGCCAACATACCTGTTCGCAGCGTGAATACAGGTAGGAGTCGGCTCGCCGCAGGCGCCAATCGCGACTCGGCTGCCTTGCGGACGGGCTCAGGTAGCGCGCCAAGCAGAGCATCCAGTACCTTGTTGAGTGGCCCGTCCACCACCAGTGATGCCACCTGAGCGCGCACGCTCTCCACAAGCGTGCGCGCGTCGGTGGCAAGTTCCTGCAGCGCTGCAAGGTTGGTCGCTTCGACAAGATCGTCGACAAAGGCCGGCAGCTGAGGATCAAGCGAGCCAAAGTGGCCCGACGTTATGTCCCAGTACATCGACGAGAAGGAGACGATGTCCGGCCCGTGACCCCCGGTGTGAAGGAAGAGAAGCGCCAGCGCAAGTGGAAGCTCGTCGTGGGCCGACATAGGCATCAGCGGGTTCTGCCACGAGGTCGAAGCGTGCCACGGCGGCGAGGCGTACGAGCCGGCGTGGACTATGGTGTGGAAGGCGAGCTTTCGCGACGCGCACATGCACGACGAGTGCGAGTAGCTTACCATATCAGCCCGATGCGCCTGCAGTGACTCGAGCGAGAGCTTGGCCTTTGTCTCAACGCCCAGCAGCTCTCTCAGCGAGAATCCTGGGGCATCCTTGACCAGCCAGCTCAGCTCGTCGTAGACAAACGAGTACTTCTCGCCGCCGCACGCGGAGCACATCTCTCTCATGATCGTCCGGTCGTGCGACGACGAGAGAAAAGCAACGTGCTTGGTTCGAGCCGAGCTCGACGCAGTTACGCTTCGGTGCGCGTTGGCGATTGCCGCTCCGAGCTCCGGATCGTACACAGCGTCTGCGCGATGGCCGGCCCACCTCCTCGCGGTTGCGGCCTCGACGATGTCGTACACATGATCGGCGCCGTGAAACACATCTGCCTTCTCCAGTGCCCTTCGCAGCAACATGGGAGCCACCGCATCCGCACTCGCACACTTTCCCCGGACAGCAACCGAGTCTGCAAGCGGTACAAGCCTCGGCGGGTCGCTTGCTAGGACAAAGCCTGGTCGTCTCCCCCACGATCTGGCAAGACAATCCCGGGCCGGCGATCGATGCCATACCTCCAGCAAGCGCTTGTCCAAACTCTGCGAGATGTTTGCAATCTGGCGAGCAAGCGCTTCCAGCTCATCATCATCAGTAGTTGTCGGGGTGATCGGGGTCGACGGCGATGGTGGCGATGGCGGTGGTGGAAGAGGGACAGGCAGAGGCGACAGAGGCGAGTGGTACGGCGCATGTGGACACGGAGCAGGAGCGTGGACGACTGAGGGTGCATAGAGAAGCCACCAAAAGAGTATGGCCGATGCCAAGAAGCCCATGGCGACGTTGCGGGAAGTGAGGGACGGCATCGCCAGCGAGAGTGAGGTGTGGTTGGCGATGAGAGGCGACGAGAGGCGAGCGGTGTGATCATTGGCTGTGATCCGGGGCGATTTGAGCACGATGGCGATAAAGTCGATGTATTTGTGTTTGTATGTTTGTATGTGTTTATGCGTGTGCGTGCGGATGGTGATCGAGCGTGGATGGCCGTGTCCCCCAGGTCAAGCGGCGAGTCTGTACCTGCCGCCGCGAGTTGACAGCGCAAGTGTCTGCCGTAAGACAGCGGTGTGCTACTGCTCGACACCTTAGTCACAGCTCTGGCTGTGTCATACATATCCGTATGAATCTGCCGCACCTCGATAGTTTGATCGCTGTGTCGTGCTGGCCGGTGCCTGCCATCGGCTGCTGTATGACGGCGGTGACTGGAGCGGCGACGGCGACACGCCACTCTCACCGCCTCGCACTCCTTCCTGGCCTTTACGATGGGCCGCAGCCGTGAGCGGGAGCGAGTGCGCAAGGCGGCAGAAGCTCGCCGGATGAACGAGATACACAAGAAGGATGCTGCGCGGAGACGGGAGGGTCGTACGTGGCAAAGTGGCGGCGTATGGGTGTGGTTGAGCATGCCGAGTGGCGAAGCGGGGGAGGGGGGGGAGCGACTCACCAGCGGTGCGCGTGGCGGTGTTTGGGCGATGATAGGGAGGCGACGTCGATCGCGAGAGCAATTGTATAAGCTCAAGCCATGGGTTATGTGCCCGGCGGTGGCTTACGCACTGTTTGTTGTTTGTATCTTGGCTGCATCACTGGCGGGCGTGTTGGATCCGACCTGGGTCGTAGTGGCGCTTGTCCTCGGCCTCGTTGTCTGTGTCTTTGTTCCCTGCTGCCTGTTCCGGCTGTGGTTCATCTGCAGATCACCCGAGGCGCGTATCCGCGAGTCGGTGGCTGGCAAGCGGAGTGGGCGTCATCCGGCGCTCCTTGCTACGTCTGCATCGAGTAAGGAGCGCGGCGGCATGAGGTCGGGCTCGGACTCCGACTCGGACTCGAGCTCAGATCCGGACTCGGGCTCGACCTTGGCGTCACGATCAGGCTCGGGCGACCGCTATGGCATCGAATCGTCCGAGTATGTGTCGGATGTCTGACGAGTAGCGATTCATTATTCAGAAGCCTGTCGGGTGACGGGGTACACAGCTTGCAGGAGCAGCCACAGCAAAGTCTGTGCTTCGGGGTCGATGAATCGGCGACGAGGAGCTAATCATCGTCGTTGGCCTTGTTCTTGGACTTTGACTTTGACTTGGCCTTGTTCTTGGACTTTGACTTGTCCTTCTTCTTCTTGGACTTCTTCTTGGACTTCTTCTTGGACTTCTTCTTGGACTTGGACTTGGACTTCTTCTTGGACTTGGACTTGGACTTGGACTTGGACTTGCCCTTGAGGTTCTTGGATCGCTTGGCATCGCCAGCCTCTGCGAGCGCGCGCTCGGCAGCGGCAAGCGCGGCGGCGGCGCCGCGTGCGGCGTGCGAGTTACGCTTGCGCTTGGCGCCTACAGTGACGTCGAGGGAAGCGCCAGTCTTGCGCAGGCGATCCTGCTCGGCCAGACGAGCCAGCTTGCCGACGCCGGCGCCTACACGGGCGCCCTTGGACAGAACGCGGCCCTCACAGGCGGTGAGGATCGAGTTGAGATCCATGACCTTAGGCAGGCTCGCATCGGCAGCGCTCGAGTCCGAGTCCGAGTCCGAGTCCGAGTCATCGTCTGTGGCCTTCTCTTTGGCAGCCTTGTCTGCAGCAGCAGCGGCGGCGGCGGCAGCAGCAGCCTCCTCTTTGGCAGCCTTCTCCTTGGCCATCATCATCTCCATGGAGAGCAGGACGGGCGAGCGGACAAACTTGCCGAGGTAAAGCTCTTGACTCCGGATGCGCTGAGCGGCCGAGTCGCGAGCAGCAAACGCCGCGAGACCCGAGCGCGGATCACTATCCTCCGAGTCCGAATCCGAGTCCGAGTCCGAGTCCGAATCGGCCGAGTTTGCGCCCGAGGTGATACGAGCCGCCGTCTTGTTGGCCAGGATCTCCCACCACCGATCACCAAAGGAGACCGGCTTGCGCTCAGCCCCGAGTCCCACACCATTCGCCCGCTTCCGCGTCTTGATCGCATCCTTACGGCCTTGCTTGTTCCGACCCAGCCCATCTCCGCTGTGGTCATAATGGTGATGAAGATGAAGATGATGAGATGATGTGAGTCTGGGGGGGGGTGATGGGGTGGTACGGCTCCCATCCATCCCATCGCATCCTCGGGTGGCAGGGCGGCGGGGGGGAGGGGAAGGGGGAAAGGTGTGTGTGTGTGTGTCGAGGGGGGGGGGGGGCATGCGTACCTCTCCCATCCGTATTTCTCAAGCTGCTTGGAGGCAAAGGTGTTGGTAAACGGTCTGTCCCGGAGGAAGGGCGCCACACCGGCGGTGGACATGGCAGGAGCGTCGAGTGGTGGCAAGCCGAGGAGACTCCGGCCGGGCAGCGGGCAACGGGACGGCGAGGGGCGGCCAGGCCAGGCTGGGGATTGGTGACGCACTTTTCATTCAACACTATGTAAGCTATCTAGGCGACGACCTTGGAGATGACGCCGGTGCCGACAGTACGGTTGGACTCGCGCATGGTGAAGCGGTCACCCTCCTGCATGGGGACGTCGGTGATGAGTTCGACCTTGAGCTTGGCCGAGTCGCCAGGCATGACCATCTCGGCGTCGACGACGTCAATGGTGCCGGTGACCGAAGCGGTGCGCATGAAGAACTGCGGGGCGTACTTGGAGACAAAGGGGGTGTGGCGGCCGCCCTCAGACTTCTCGAGGACGTAGACCTCGGCCTCAAACTCCTTGTAGGCCTTGAATGCGCCCGGGGCGCAGAGGACCTGACCGCGGCGGATCTCGTCGCGCTTGACACCACGGAGGAGGGCGCCAAGGTTGTCGCCGGCACGAGCCTCGTCGAGCTGCTTGTGGAACATCTCAATGCCGGTGCAAACGGTCTTCGACTTGGAGCCAAGGCCCAGGATTTCCACGTCCTCGCCCTTGGCCAGCACGCCCTGTTCGACGCGGCCGGTGACGACGGTTCCACGCCCAGCGATCGAGTGCACGTCCTCGATGGGCATGAGGAACGGCTTGTCGACGTCGCGCTTCGGCTCACTGATGCTGGCGTCGACAATGTCGAGCAGCTTGAGCACCGAGTCGCGGCCGTTCTCCGGGTCCTTGTCCTCGAGCGCCATGAGGGCCGAGCCAAAGACAAAAGGCACCTCGTCGCCGTCGTAGCCGAACGAGGTGAGGAGCTCACGGAGCTCCATCTCGACAAGCTCGAGCATCTCGGGGTCGTCGACCTGGTCAACCTTGTTGACGTACACCAC
The DNA here is from genome assembly GCF_000142905.1 of Thecamonas trahens ATCC 50062. Taxonomy (NCBI): domain Eukaryota; order Apusomonadida; family Apusomonadidae; genus Thecamonas; species Thecamonas trahens. Next base: position 39,224 of record NW_013657674.1, on the reverse strand, counting down.
AAGGTCCTGGATGCCGACCTGGCGGGCGAGGAGGACGTGCTCGCGGGTCTGCGGCATCTGGCCGTCGGTGCCCGAGACAACGAGGATAGCACCGTCCATGGTCGACGCGCCGGTGATCATGTTCTTGACAAAGTCCTGGTGACCCGGGCAGTCAACGTGCGAGTAGTGGCGGTTGTCGGTCTCGTACTCGACGTGGGCGGTCGAGATGGTGATACCGCGCTTGCGCTCCTCGGGAGCACGGTCGATGTTCGAGTAGTCAACGTACTGCGCGCCGCCCTTCTCCGCCAGCACCTTGGTGATCGCCGCCGTCAGCGACGTCTTGCCGTGGTCCACATGCCCGATCGTCCCGATGTTGACGTGCGGCTTGTCACGGACAAACTCGGCGTAGCCGCGGGTGAAGGCAGCCCCAGCAGCCGGGAGCTTCACCAGACCACCCATCCGGGTCTGCGCCGCCACTGTGCATCCATCGTTTCTCCTGCTCGGTGAGTCATCGCCTCCGTCTCCTCGCCCTACACGCTGTCGTGCTCCCTCCTCCCGGCTCCTCCCGCTCCTTGCCGCCAGATGCGAGATGGGATGGCTCGCTGCGCAACAGAGCCGGGCGAAGCGATGATGCGACGGTCTGCCTCAAGCCAGAGCACGGCAATGCGGCAGAGTGTGGGAAGTCGTGGAAGGGGAGACGTAGAATGTGGCGTACGTGCGGCAGACGAGGCCTGGGCAAGCGCCGTCACAAGCGGAGAGCGAGCGAGAGACCGAAACATGACGCGTTGGTTCGCGAGAGAGGTGACCGAGTGGGAGGGAGGGGCGTTGCTGCTGGCCAATAATCTTGAGTTACTTATGAGTAGCCGATCATCAACCAAAGTATGGTGAATCGATGGGGATGTGGAAGAGCATCCGTTTGGTGTGATTGTTGATGAGTCGCAGGCGGTGGCAAGGTGGCGGGATGGGGAGGAGGAAGAGGCAAGGCAGGGGAGGGGGCGGTAGTGTGGCTGGGCGGCGGGTGAGTTCGATTGTTCATTGTGATGTTTCGTTCGATCTTGTTTTGATCACGTTCGATCTCGTTCGTTCCCGTTTGCTCATTTCGATCGTTCGCTCGTTCGTTCGTTGGTTCGTTCGTTCGTTCGTTCGTTCGTTGGCTGGCATGACAAGTGGCGAAAGTGTTGGGGACAAAGAGAGTGAGTTTGGTACAACTCGTCTTCATTTCAACATGGGTCGTCGTACGTTCATTTTGTGGGAGCTTGTTGGCGAGACTCGCCCGGCAAGGAGATGGCAAAAAGAGGGGGGAAGCGACAGGGAGAGGCACATGGCGAGGGCATTTCACCGCTGTGGACATTGAGCATGACCATGGGCATGTGATGTGGTGGTGGTAGTGACATTGGAGGCGGAGTGTGGAAGGTGGTGTTCCGCGCGTGCGGGAAGGTCGCCGAGATGACGCCACCAGTTTTTGTTTGATGGTGATCCTCAGCAGGAAAGGGGGGGGTCAAAGAAGGGCAAGGGGATGACGGGACCAGGACTCACCTTGCTGGGATACGGACACGTGTTGTGTGTATGTGTTGTGTGGTGGACTGGTTTTGTTGTAGGTCCCGCTCGCTGCTACCGCTACTGCAAGAACAAGCCGTACATCAAGTCGCGGTACTGCCGTGGTGTCCCCGATGCCAAGATCCGGATTTATGACATGGGCAACAAGGCCGCGTCGATCGACCAGTTCCCGCTCTGCGTCCACCTTGTCTCGAACGAGTACGAGCAGCTGTCGTCGGAGGCCCTTGAGGCCGGCCGCATTGCTGCCAACAAGTACATGGTCGTGAACTGCGGTAAGGATGCGTTCCACCTCCGCGTCCGGTGCCACCCGTACCACATCCTGCGCATCAACAAGATGCTTTCGTGCGCTGGTGCCGATCGTCTCCAGACCGGTATGCGCCACGCCTTCGGCAAGCCGCAGGGTCTCGTCGCCCGTGTCAACATTGGCCAGCACATTCTGTCCATGCGCACGTACGAGAAGAACCTCTACCACGCCCTCCAGGCCATGCGCCGGTCCAAGTACAAGTTCCCGGGCCAGCAGCTGATCAAGGTCTCGCGCCGTTGGGGTTTCACCCAGCTCGACAAGGCTGACTACCTTGCCCGCCGCGACGACGGTGACGTGGTCCACGACGGTGCCTACCTCAAGCTTCTCAACAAGCGTGGCCCGCTCGCGCCCAAGCTTAACCGCATCATCAAGCGCGCCACCGGCCAGTAATCGACACCCTCTATGGGAGCTGATCTTAAAGCTTTGCGTTTGTGGCCACTGTGTGTGAGGAATAGAGTGTTTGCCGTCGTCGCCCGTCGCCGGCGCTGGCCTTGTCCGGCCACCCCTTTCCAACGGTTTGCGGGAGAGGCAGTCATACCCAACTGCCGGTGACCAACAGTAACAGCATGGGTGGATCAGTTTCTGTTGAGGCGGACGTACGGGAGCTGCGCAGCATGGCAAGCAAGGCGCACATTCACCAAAAGAGCCTGGGGTGGATGCGGGACGCCCTGTTTGCGGCGGTTGTGCACGGAAGCGGCGAGCTGGGGCTGGAAGTGACCGGTGCGACGCGGTCGGTCGGCGTCAGCCGTAGCATGTTCAAGAATGCGGCCAAGAGCGCCGGGATCAGCCATCGTGACTACGTGTCGGATCTGATGAACCAGTTTGACTTTCTCGCCCGCGGCAAGCGGATGAACTACCGCGACTTTGCGGTCTACGCCGTCCTACTCTCGCATCCGCTCTCTGATCTTGATCAGACTCTCACCGAGCTCTTCGCGCTGTTCAAGGCCGAGCCAGCGGCATCGACAGCAAAGCGGTCGTGGCTGCCGTTTGGCAGCTCGTCGAGCTCAGAGTCCAGCAGCGGCTCGGCGAGCGGGTCGAGCGGGTCGGAGCCTTCGCTGGCCGAGGGCACCGCGGTGCTGGACGCTCGGCAGGTCGGCCTCTCTGCTCACCAGGTGGCCAAGCTCATCGCCGAGGTCACAGCGTGCGTCCGGCGGGTCTGCTTTGCCGCGCCCGGCATGCGGACCGACAAGCACCCGCGGACCTTTGCTATCACCGCCAAGAACAACCGCCGGCTGTGGCGGTTCGCGGAGCGGACGACGGCGGCAGTCATGGCGCTTGCCGAGAACCAGGCCAAGCCGATGTACTCGCCGTCAGGCGAGCCGCTCCTCGCCCTGCATCATCTTGAGCCCATCGTCCGCCAGCGTGACGAGCTCTTTGCTGTCTTTGAGATGTTTGCTGACTACCACGACGCCCTGCCACCGGCCACGGGCAAGCCGCCGCGGGCCATCCGGTCGCTCAAGGCACGGCGCGGCTCACGCGGAAGCGGAAGCAGAAGCGGAAGCGGGAGTGGAGACGACAGCGATAGCGCGAGCTCGAGTGGGAGTTCAAGCTCTGGCGGTGGTGGCAAGAGCAAGGGCAACGGTAAGGGCAAGGGTAAGGGCAAGGATAAGGGGAAGGGCAAGGGTAAGGGCAAGGGCAAGGGCAAGGGCAAGGGCAAGGGCAAGGGCAAGGGCAAGGGCAAGGAATCGAAGAAGGGCAAGGGCAAGGGCAAGGGTAAGGGATCAAAGAAGGGCAAGGACAAGGGCAAGGGATCGAAGAAGGGTAAGGACAAGGACAAGGGTAAGGGGAAGGGCAAGGGCAAGGACAAGGACAAGTACAAGGACAAGGGCAAGGGCAAGGGAAAGGGCAAGAGCAAGGGCAAGGGCAAGGACAAGAGCAAGAGCAAGGGCAAGGGCAAGGGCAAGGGCAAGGGCAAGGGCAAGCGCTCCCGCAAGTAAAACCGTTCATTCTGCTCCATCGTCGTCGCCCTGGTCGTCGGCAGCAGGCGTCGGCTTGCGGAGCAACGAGTTGAACATCGAGCCAAAGAAGAGCGCCATCACCGTGCACGTCAGCGTGATCACGTTGTACGGCATCGAAAAGTCCGGCGTGACAACATGGAGCAGGACTGACGGCGTGTAGACAACAAGCTCGCCGGTCTCGTCACTGCCGTCGCGAACAGCACGCAGCACTCCAGACGCGAGATCAAAGCCGCGGTGCGCGTCCGGCGGATACTTGTTGAGGTGCAGGAACTCCTTGTCAAACTCGTACGACCAGCAGAGCTCGCCGTCGCCGGCAACTTCGATCGCAAGCTCGAAATGGTGCGGTGCAGAGCCGAGCCGCCCGTGCTGCCGACGCAGCACGCGCAGCGTCCCGTCGCCGGTCCACGTCAGCGTGTGAAAGTACGCCACAATGTACGCCGGAAACACGTCCTCAAACTTGCCGCGGACCGTGCCGCGGCCGCTGTTCACCACACACGTGTGCATGCCGCCCGGGCCGCCGCCCGACCCGCTCACGTGCCGGTCGAGGCTCACCCCGCCTGCTGCAGACGGCAGCGGCGTCAGCGCAGGCGCCAGCGGCGGTGAGACTGTCGCAACCACACGCACATTCTGAGCGCTCTCCAGCTCGTAGACCGCATCAACACGCATCCCGTCGCCAGTCGCACGCCTTTGGCTCGGCGCAGGCTCGAGCGTCGTCGCGTCGGCCACCTGCGCGTCCAGCTCGAGCACAACCATCGAGCGGTCCGCCAGCGGCGAGCCGCGCATACCGCCTGGACCCGCCTCGCGGCCCACAAGCAGATCTGGGAGCGCAAAGTTCGCCAACGGCATGACCCGCCCGGTTCCGAGCCCCTCCGGCGTGTGCACAAGCGTGAGGTCCAGGACAAGCGTGCCCGGCGCCCGGAACCGCACAAACTGCGCAAAGTACTTGACGTTGAACACCCGCAGCGGTTTGATCAGACTCGCCAGGCCGACAGACCGCCCCGGAATGAGCTTGAGCCATGGTGTCAGGTTCTCGGTGCAAACCGACTCGGAGGCGAGCGAGCCACGGCGGAGCTCCTGCGCCGCAACCGCGACCACCGCAGTCTCATCGGCGCCTACAAGCTCAAACGAGGCGCAGAACAAGCCGGCCACATCCGCCATGATCTGCGACCATGCATGCCCGTCAGGAGCATGCGATCCATGAGGCCCAGCCACAGCCACAGCCACAGCGCCGCCAATGGGAGCCGGCAGAAACGGAGCACCCCAGCGATCGCCATTCCAAGTATTCCTCGCCAGAGACAGGTCCATCCACGTCACGTTGTGTTCCACCAAGAGCTCGATCAAGTTCTTTGGCATCATCCCTACATGTCCAGAGCAAGCAGCCCCCTCGCAAGCCTCGCTTGCCTCGAGTCTGAAGGTCAGATGACTGGCAAGCGCAGCATCGCCCAGCGGACGCACACGTAGCTCTTCCACAAACGAAACCTCTTGCCCACCAGCACCCACACCGTCACCACCAGCAGCACTGTCACCACCAGCAGCACCAGCAGCACCAGCAGCAGTCGAGACCACGACCAGGACGACGACCAAGACCAGAACCACCAGCCCGCCACTATACATGGTATACTTGATTCGCCTCACGCGTACGCTCGCTCTCGCCACTCTTGCGACAAGTGGTGTCTCCCCCGTCTCGGCCTCCGTCCCCGTCTTGGTCCCCCGCCACCGCCCGTCTGTCATCGCCAGCCCGATGGGATGCAGCAGTGCTCTCCCCCGAGCAACAATTGGGTGATATGAGACTGATGGGCGTGGTAGCGGCATCGAGCAAGTCATTAACAGATATAATCGTTGGTCGGTGGAAGGGGGGGGAGGGGGGGGGCAGGGGGCGGGCAGGGAGCAGACGGACCGAGTGCCACTGACAGAGAGAGAGAGAGAGAGGGGGGGGGCTGACAAGCGACCACAGGGTGGGGACCCACGTCTCTACACCTCAGGTAGCATAGTAGAGCATGTCTTCTCCTGGGGTTGAGGAAGGGAGTGGGTCTGCTGCTGACGGTGGTGTTGGTGTTGGTGTTGGTGTTGGTGTTGGTGGGGCTGGTGCTGGTGCTGGTGCTGGTGGTAATGGTGGTGGTGCCGTTGGTCAAACGGGTGACCGTCTTGCCCGACCTGGTCCTCATTCTGATGAGCTTGGTGGTTCGGATGTTGTTGTTGCGGATGGGTTCGGTGATCTCGTGGAAGACTCGGGTGCGGCTGGTGCGGTGGGAGATGGGGGGAGTGACAGTGGCCGTGCTGGTGCTGGTGCTGCTGCTGGTGCTGGTGCTGGTGCTGGTGCTGGTGCTGCTGCTGCTGGTGCTGCTCCTGATGATGATGGTCGCGCTGCTCCACCGCTACTGCCTGTCCGTGACAGCGCCGCCGGTGGTGCTCTTCAGGTCAAGGATGCTGCAAGTTGCCATCGTGGGGTGCACGTGCCGGACGTAGAGAGCGATGTGGATGCTAATGTGGCGAGCGGCGGCGATGACGGCAATGCTTCGGATGCTGCGGCGGCGGACGTTGTGGCCCGGCCTGTCGCCGACGCAGCAACTCCTGCTGCGCGCCCCAGGGCGTGGATTCTGGTTGTGGGCGGTGGCGAGGAGGGCGGACGGCAAGGCGGCGGTGGCGAGGGCTCGGACGCGCTGTCAGAGTTTGAGCACCTTTTGCAGTATGTGTATCCGCGCGGTGGGGCGATGAGCGAGTCGCTGGAGAAGATGCAAGGCCTGTTTGTGGCGTGCGTCGACATGATGCGGTCGCTGCTCAACGACGAGACGAGCTGTGTGGAGATGAGCTTTGACAACGTGGGCTACACGCTCTGCTTTGGCGCGCCTGGGGCGCTGAGCGAGACTCGGCTTGTTGCGGTGGGCGATACGCAGGCGCTCGGGCCGGCAGCAGCAGTCCTGACCGGGTGGCTGGACCAGGTCTCTGCCTGCGTCGAGAGTACCTTTGGCTCGCTGGCGGCAGCGGTGCGCAGCGCCGAGACCGAGCAGCTCGACGCGTTCTTTGGCGGGGCGGTGAAGGCGGCGTTTGGCGGAGGCGAGGCAGTGCCAGCGGCGGTTCTTGCTGCGGGCGCCGGGTGGCATGCACGGACTGCGCTCTCGCCAGACGTGACAGCGATTGTCTCGCAGACGCTGACTGCGCTCGAGGCAGCACCGCGCGAGGTTGCGGCGGTGCTTGCTGGATCGCTGTTCTGCGACGGGCGTGTGGTGGTCACCCACCTCGAGCCGCGGCTGGCGCAGGTGGTGGACACGCTCGTCGGCATTCTCGGCTTGGCCTCACTTGGCGAGCATGGCGCGCTGCAGCAAGATCTCGTCGAGCCGCACGGCACACTGATCGTTGTCCGCTCTGGGCGGCTGGCGGTGGCGCTGGTCGGGCGGACCGCGTCGGGCCCGCTGCCGGACGCCGAAGCTGCCGCCGTCGTTGCCGAGATGGCGGATGCACTCGACGCGCTCGTGGCTCCGGGCTCGTTTCCAGGCAACGCCGGTCAGCTTTCGGTAGCAGACCGGCTTGTGGGCGAGCTGGCCGGGAACCTCGGACCCGCGGGGAGTGCGAGCGTGCTCGACTCGCTGCGGGTGGAGCGAAAGGCCGGCAAGTATGACCGATTTCGCAAAAAGGGTCCGTCGCCGGCAGCAACATACGCAGCAAGCGGTAACGGGACGTACTTTGTGCGGGCAGTGACGTACGGGCAAGTCCGCGGCTCAGTGATTGCCACGCCGCCGGCTGCTCGGACCGGCAGCGACGACGCCGCCGCCCTCGGCGCAGTGCTCGACACCCACCTTGCGACCGTTGACGCTGCGCTCTCGGCCGCCTTTGCACAAGTTCAGACCAAGATTGTCGCAGCCCGCGATGCCGCGCCGCCACCGGCCGGCCTCGAGCACCAGCCTGCGTACAAGGTCCACGCCCCGAGCGAGGTCCGCATCTTGCTGCAGATCCCGACCGCCGGCACCCCGTCGCTCCGATCGGATCTCTGGGTCGCCGGGCGGAGCGTAGGCCCCGACGTCGTGATTGTCGCCTATCCGGACGGCACGCCGGCGCCGCTCATTGAGCACGCGTTCATGGCACGGGCGCTCTAACCCCGTCCGCCCTCCTCCGCTCTGCGCTGACGCGCTTTAAAAACCGTCCGCCGACCGGCCGCTGCACGCCATGTGACCGACTGAGCAAGAGCTGGCGGTGCTGGTCACGGGCAGCGGCAGCGGCAGAGACAGTCAAAGTGGAAGACATACTTGACTTGCACTACGCTTGTACTTGACCTTGACTATGTTCCGTGCTGCAGGAGCTGTTGCTGGAGTCTGCCGTGTGGCGTCCACCGGCGTGCGGAGCAAGACGACGATTGTGGCCGAGGGTGCGCCTGCTGCTATCGGGCCGTACTCGCATGCGGTGACGAGCGGAAAGATGGTGTACACCTCCGGCTCGCTTGGTGTGTCGGCCGAGGGCGAGCTGGCTGATGGGGTCCAGGCCCAGACGCAGCTGGCGCTGGAGAACCTCGGCGCTGTGCTCAAGGCTGCGGGTGCCAACCACGGCTCGGTCGTCAAGACCCTTGTCCTCCTCGAGACCATGGACGACTTCCCGGCCGTCAACGAGGTCTACGCCCAGTTCTTCCCGGAGAACCCGCCGGCTCGCTCGTGCTTTGCCGTCAAGGCCCTGCCGCTCGGCGCCAAGGTCGAGATCGAGGCTGTTGCCGAGATCGTCGAGTAGGCGGAGCTGCTCTGCACCGCCACCGCCACCCCCACACTGCGCAGGGTAGAGGCATGATAAATGGCAGCGCTGCGCAGTGATAGCGTGATGACCCATCAGTTTCGGGGTTTAGAGCAGACGGCGGGAAGGAGAGGAGGGAAAGATTGGCACGGCTCATGCCAGAGCAGCAGCCGGCGGCGGGTTGGACTTGAGCGAGATGTAGAGCGAGCGCATGCGCGAGACATCGGACGAGGCCTTGCGCGAAAAGTCGACGAGGTCGTTGACGCGGACCCACTCCTCACCGGGCTGGACGGTGTTCTCGCGGTTCTCGCGGCCGGCCTCCTCGGCGTCGCGGTTGGCCTTGGCGGTCCCGCCGATGACCTTTGTGCGCTCGGCAACAAACTCTGCGAGCTCCTCCTTGGCGCGAGCCGCGTTTGCGGTCTTGGTCGCCTTGGCCTCTGCCTCGAGGCTGGAAATGAGCTGCGCACGCTCCGCCTTCCACTCCTTCAGCGGAGCCGGCTCGTCGTCACCGATGCCGTTGCTCGACGAAGCCGCGGCCATGAACGGCGAGCTAGCCGGCGCAGCATCCGCCGACGCACCACCGCCAAACATGGACGAGAGATCAGGCGTGGTTGCCGCCGCAGTCGGCGTGCCAGCGTCCGAGCCGAAGACCGGGGCGTCCGCGCTTGCTGGAGAGGCAGTCGGAGCGGCAGCCGGAGCGGCAGCCGGAGCGGCAAAAGCATCCAGAACAGCAGACGACGACTCGGGGGCCGGCGAATCAGCAGGAGTTTCAGCAGCCGGGGTACCCGAGCCCGAGTTGGCGTCTTGATGACATGTGAACACAGTTGTGATGAGTGTGGGTAGCGTGGCGAAGAAGGCGACGAAGAAGGGAGCGAGAGAGAATTTTTGGCAGGCGGCGGGGGGGAGGGCGGGGGGGGGGGGGGGGGG
>NW_013657674.1:0-27641 GCF_000142905.1 Thecamonas trahens ATCC 50062 | reverse complement strand
GGGGGGGGGGGGGGAGGAGGTGTGCAAAGTGGTGAGGCCGGTTGTGCTTGTGGCGGTTCTCTCTCTCTGGTGGTGTGTCGGTGTATGTGTGTGTGTGTGTGGGGGGGGCAATGATCTGGGGCAAGAGATGGTCAAAGTGGCGTTTGGAGAGCTACAGGCAGTGGGGTAGAGAGGATTGGTCCTAGACATAATGCGGATGGTGTAGAGCACGTGTGGTGTGTGGTGGGCGGGCGGATGTGCGTGTGTGTGAGCGGGCGAGGGGATTACTGTAGTTTACGACGCGCGGGCACGATCGACCTGCTCCTGGGTAAACTCGACGCCAACCTTGGTGCGGCAGCACTTCTTGTACTTCTTGCCCGAGAGGCAAGGGCACTTCTCGTTGGGCTTGACCTTTGCGCCAGTCTTGCGCTTGGGGATGACGATGTTCTCGCCGTAGACGCGCTTGGCCATTTCGCGCATGTTGCGCTCCTGGCGCTCGTCAAACTCATACTTTTCGCGGCGAGTGGTGGGGAAGCCGTTAGGCAGGCGGATGATACGCTCGTTGACGGCGACGCCGGAGTCGAGGATGCGGATGATGAACTGGTCGATGTCCTCGCGGAGCGTCGGTCCGTGCTCCTCCTTCATGGCAGAGTACGAGGTGACGAGGCCGGCGTCGGGGGCGTCGGCAAAGGCGACGGTGAGGCCCTCGGTTCCGGCCCAGACGACACGATCAAAGTTCTCGGTGGTGGCAAAGTTGAGCTCGATGGCCGAGCAGAGATCGGCCTGGACGGTCTTGAGCACGGTACCGACGGTAAAAGAGGACGAGGAGGACTTGTAGATCTCCAGGGTCGAGGTCATGATCTTGCCCTCAAAGATAAAGGTGCAGTCGACGCAGCGGTCGACAAGAATCTTGGCCACCATGCTCGTGATTGTGTACGTGCACCCGGTGCAGCCCTTGAACATGACGGTCGTCTTGCCCTGGTTGGCCTTGATCTCGCCAGCCTCGTCGGTGCCCATCAGCTCGGCGTCGCCAAGAACTAGCGTCTCGTCAGCACGATCCAGAAAGTAGGCGGCGTCCTGCGCACGGCCGGCACCCATCTGCGACTGCAGCTGCTTCTCCTCGAGCGGCGTGAGCTTGGAGCCGTCGCCGGCCCGGCCAGCTGAGCCGGCGAGCATCTCCTGGGCAACACCTCCGGAGAACGCCGCGTTTGCGCTCGTTGTTGTTGTCACGCTTGCCATTGTTTGACTCAAAGGTAGCGAGGTGTATGGTCTTGATGGAGGTCTTAAAGCCAAGTGTGTCTTTCTTCTCGCTCGGGTTCTCTTCTTCTCTTTCCTCGTCACGCCTTGCCAGCTCGCGCTCAAATGGCTCGTCTGTGGAATTTCGTCCATTTTTGTCGACACACTGCCCGTGTGCCGATTTTCGGACGCACGAGGACGACAGGTCGGCTGGAGCCGCGCTTCTGTAGATGGCATGGGGGGGGGAGGGTGGGGGTGGAGGAGTGGCCGTTTGTGATGGCGATGAGAAATGTGTAGGATCGTGGACTGCAGGGCGTAAGGAACCTGTGATTGGGTCAGAGAGGGAGAAGATCGGCTCTTCCTCGCCCTGCCCGGCCATGGACGTGGCCGCGATGGTGACTCGCACGTGGTTGCGGCGATGAGGAGATGGACATCGTCGAGCCGATGCTGAGACCGGGGGCCAGCCCATGGATCCTGGGGCACCTCCGCACGGTGTAATTGTCTGGCGATTGTCTGGTTTGAGTCGGTAGGGCGGATGGAGCGGGAGCGCGTTTGTCGCGAGGCTGGCGGGCCGAGAGGCAGAGTGGCGGCAGGTGGGCGCAGGCGCAGGCGCAGGCGGGCATGTGGGTAGGCGGCAAGGAGGCAGCACACCCGACTGCAGCCGAAACAGGCAGGCGCGGGGAGGAGGGGAAGGCGAAATGGCGGCCAATGCGCTGTCTATGGCGTCTGGGTCGCTGCGGCGAGCAGCACAGTCGCGGAACTCGTCGCGGAGCTCGTCACGGTCGCCATCGCCGACGGCGGAGCGGCAGGGCGATGGCGATGATGACGACGGCTGGCAGGTGCATGGCCTGGCAGAGGGCGCAGTGCTGTCTGTGACAGAAAAAGAGGTTTTGGCAGAGCTAATGGCCGGCGGCGAGGCGCGGGTTGGGTCGTCGTCGGTCATGGCGTTCCCGGCGAGTGTGCCGATGCTGCCCAAGATCTACGGCGAGGTGGCGCGGCTGGGAGCGAGCGCGGCGGCGCGGTTGGACACGCTGGCGCTGCACGCGCCAGTTGGGCGCGGATCGGCGGCGGCGGCGGCGCTGGAGCGGCTTGGCGCGCTTGTCCGCGAGTGGGGCGGGTGGATGCACAAGCACGGAGTGTCGGGCACGCCGCTGCCGCGGTCGGGCAAGGGCGTGCCGTCGCCAGAGTATGCGTCGATGTCTGCCGATGTGCTGGTGGCGATGGACACGGTGTTCTGGGCTAGCTCGGCCACGCTGTGGCTGGTGCTAGAGGAGGCGTCGGCGCGGGCGTGCGCGACGACGTGGCTCGCGTCGTCGTGCTCGGGCGTGCTGTCGTCGCGCGACGGCGCCGGCGGCTCGCACGCCCTTGTCGATGCACCGGACGAGCTGCGCGTTGTCCTCGAGGCGGTGTACTCGGCACTCAAGTTTATGTTGCGGAAAGAGGCGCGGCTGGCGGCGCCGTGTGTCGCAGCCTTTCGCGCTGACCACTATCCAGCCATCGAGATTGAGATGGCGCGGGCGGTCGATGAGGTCACGCTCTACAACCTGGCGCTCGGGCTCGAGACGCGGCGGCGGGGGCGCAGCTGACGGCGAGACGCTGGTTGGTGGTGTGCGGCAAGAGATTTTAGCTCGCGGGGCTAGCAGGCACGGCGGGGAGGGCGCGGTCAGTTGAGCCTGCCGACGCCGTAGATGGCGGTCTCGATGCCAGAGAGCCACAGCTCGGCTTCGTCCGAGTTTGCGGTTCGGAGGTAGAGCTTGGTCGCGCCGCGGGTGGTGATCTCTAGAACAGGCGGAGCGGTAGTGTCTTGCTTGTGGTGGAGGAGGCGGACCGCAGAGCCGACGCCAAACTCGACCACAGTAGCACGCTTCTTGAGCGAGCTCGGGTTGCGGCAAGCCGTGAGCTTGTTGCCCTCGACCACGTACCACTTGCGCTTCCACTTTCCCGGCGAGGCCTCGATGTCGAGCCAGCCCGACATGGTAAACCGTGAGCTGCTGCTTCCCGACCCACTTGCAGAGCTCGCGCTCGACCGCCCTGAGCTGCGGTTCGCGGAGACGCCGCGTGGCGGGATCCACGCCGGCGTGCTGGCCGAGCCGGCCGTCGATGTGCCGTAGGCCGGAAGCTTGGCAAACGAAGAGGTCGGCGACGACGACGGTGACGGCGCCGGCGATGGGGCCGGTGCCGTGCGGGTGGGCATGGGCGCCAGTGCCTTGTTTGTGTATTCGAGATAGATGATGGGCATCATGCCCTCGATGCCCTTGGAGACGACGCGGACCTTGGCCCAGCCGTCGTCGTACGTCTCCAGCACCACAACCGTCGCACCAGCCGTGACCGAGACCTCGTCGTCAGCCTCGGCGTCAAAGTCGTCCAGCACCACCGCCCGTGGTGGGTTGTCGGCCATGTTCCTCTCGTCTGCCTCACTCGGGAGTGACCAGTCAGAGTGAGGTGTATCGCACAGACCTTGTGTGCCCTCTGTTCTTGCCCCGGCCGACCACCCGCAGCTGTCCACCAAGTGCGGTGCGTCAGCCGTTTGGGAGGCCGGCCACTCGCTTTTTTGCCGCACGTGCGGGGCTTGTCGAAAGCAATAAAAATGCAGCAAACTCGCTTTACACTGCCGCCACAAGGGGACTCATCACCAGCAGCAACTCCCCACCCCCCCCCCACCCCCCCTCACCGCCAACCTCCCTCCACCCCCTCTCACCCATGCCGAGCTATCCCCCTATCCTCCCACCCCATACCATGCCTAGCTGGTCTCTACCCCCCCCGATAATAGGAGAGAAAAACGCGTCACTGATCTACCGTGACAGAGCAGGTGGACCGGACCGCACACACGTTGCTGCTCGGACCAGGTGTGTGTGGTGCGGCACATCTCACTCTCTCAGCATCAGCAATGGCTAGCGCTGTGCGGCGAGTGCATGTGTTTTATCACTACCCGTGCCCGGACGGGGTCTTTGCTGCGCTGGCCGCGCATTGCTTCTACTCGCGGCCGGGCGCGACCGCCGAGGTCTGCTGGCATCCATCGCGGGTATGGAGAGGCAGGCAGGCGGGCGAGGGGGTTGAGGGGCAAGGGGCAGGGGCAGGGGGGGAGCGGAGGATCGGGCGTGGACTCACGCGTGCTGGGTGGTGTGTGTGTGTGTGTGTGTGTGTGTGTGTGTGTGTGTGTGTGTGTTTGTGTGTGTGGCGTGTGCTGTGGTTGACTTGTGTGCGGTGCAGATCTTCTGCGAGCCGGACACGCCGCCTGAGCACGACGGCGAGGGGTTCGGGAAGGACGACGCGGCGGTGTTTGTCGACTACACGGCCAATGAAGCGTTTCTGGGAAAGATGGCGGAGACTGTGGGCGAGGTGCTGATCATGGACCATCACAAGAGTGCAGCCGAGTGGCTGGCCAAGGCCGCGCTGCCGGACAATGTCGAGGTGGTGATGGACATGGAGCGGTCTGCGGCGACGATTGCCCGCGATGTGTACGCCGGAAAGGCTGGCTCGCGCGAGGCGCTGTTTGGTCACGCGCTGCCTGCGGGCGCGAGCCTGGCGAGCCTGGATCTGATGTTCCAGTTTGTGGAGGACGGCGACCTGTGGCGGTGGGCGCTCGACGGCTCGCGGCGGTTCTCGGCCGGCTTTCACGATCTCGAGCTGGAGTTGTCGGGGGCGGCGAACCCGGGCGTGTTTGACACGCTGCTCGGCCTCGATGTGGCTGCTGTGATGGCGCGCGGCGATGAGGCAGAGGCGCGCAAGGCTGCCGAGGTGGCGCGGGCGGTAAGCGAGGACGCGTTTGTGCTTTGCATGCCCAAGGCGCCGTGGGCTGACGGAGTGCTTGCCGTCGTCACAGCCACGCCTGGCTACCGGTCGGACCTCGGCAACGCGCTGTCGACCGCCGGCGCAGCGGCCGGGCGGCCAGCCGTCGGTGTTGTCGCCTACCACGAGGATCTCCTCGGCGCCGACAAGATCAAGGTCTCGCTCCGGTCGCAGGGCGAGTACACCATCGACGCCCTTGCATCTGCGTACGGCGGGGGCGGCCATGCCCACGCCGGCTCATTTGTCATCGACCTCGCCGAGTTTGAGTCTTGGCGCGAAGAATCGTGAGCTTGGACCCCCCCCCCCCCTGGGCTGTGCAGCCGTGTGCCGGTGCCGCAGTTGGAGTTTCGACGCGTCGATCAACATCCGTCTCTCGCCATGTCGGGCCAGGTCAAACGGCGGCGGCGGCGCAAGAAGAAGGTGGCCGAGGCCAGTGGGGCCTCGGCCGGCAGTGGAGGAGAGCCGACTAGTGCAGCCTCCCGTGTAAAGGATACCCTCGCTCGTATCTGTACCTTCTCCAAGGCCGACATTCAGGGTACGTCCTCTCCTTGCCCACGGCGTCCATGACTGTGATCCTCCCCAGCCGTTGTTGCTTGGTAGCAACAATTTTTCATACCCCCACCCCCACCAGCCCTACGCCTTCC
Organism: Thecamonas trahens ATCC 50062; assembly: GCF_000142905.1. NCBI lineage: Eukaryota > Apusomonadida > Apusomonadidae > Thecamonas > Thecamonas trahens. The sequence goes on along the minus strand of NW_013657674.1, from coordinate 21,993 downwards.
CACTGGCACCACAGCCACCACCTCCACCCCGCGCACCTCCACCACACACTACCACAACGGTTGAAGAGTGGTCATGTTATGTGTGTGGCTGTGGCCGTGGTTGGACGTCGCATTCGGCCTGTGGAGCCACGTCAAACACTGTCCCCCCCCGGAGGTCGTCCAACGGCTGGGCCCTTGTTCCGCCGCCCCTCCCCTTGTCCCCCCCCCCCTCCCTCCGCCCGCCCCCGCCCCCATCCCCCCCTCCCTCCCCCCCTCCCCTCCTCCCCCCACCCGCCACCAATCATGCAATGATGCATTGTACATTTGATCTGAACGCATGCATGTCGATCATTATTACACGCTAGATAGTAACTGAGCATTCGCATTGGTGGCTCGGAGGAGCCGCAGCAAGAGCAACAACATGATCAAGACGAGAGTACTCATAGTCGACGTCTTGGTGTTGGTGGCGTTGATTGAATGAGGGTGTAGACGTGGCGGATCTGTACAAGGAAGTGCTCAACGTCTCGTCGTCGTACTCTAAGAAGGACGCGGCGGCGCTGACGGCGGCGTTTGAGTCGAAGATGCACCGGCTGATGGACGAGTCGTTCTCGCGAATCAAAGGCATCTCGGACATCTTTTTGCGGGCGTCCGAGTATGTCCTGGCCAAGGCCAAGTTTTACGACGTGTGCAAGGAGGCGCTGCTGAAGATCCTCGACGCAGACATGGGCAATCCCGGGCTTGTCCGCGTCGTCAACGCATTTTTTGACAAGCACAAAAAGTTCCTCGAGCAGCAGCCGGCCATCATCGAGTCGATGTCGCTCCACTACCGCGAGCAGATTAGCAAGCTGAAGGCGGCGTCTGCGGCGGGCGGTGGCGGCAGCGGTGGCGGCGGCGGCAGCGGTGGCGGTGCGCTGGACATGGCCCAGCTGAGCGGCGGTGGGCGGGGCGGCTGCGGCGGCGATGAGTACGGTGACGACGACGAGGAGGAGGGAGAGACACAGACGCTGCCGCTGGGTCGACGGCAGCTGGCGACGCGGTCTGCGTCGGTAGCGTCCGGGATCGGCGACGATGCCGGGTCGCGGGCGTCGCGCTCGTCGCGCGGCGGCCGGCGGCGCGGTGCCGGCGGGAACGGGTCCGAGGGAGCCGGATCCACGCGGGGTGGAGGGCGCAACGAGGGCGCGCGGCTGCCGGTGACGATGACAGAGTCGTTCCAGCGGCTGACGGCGCCGCGGGTGAGCGCGGCGGAGCGCAAGGCGCAAGAAGAGGCGCGCAAGGCGCAGGAGGCACGGCGGCGGCCGCCACCCAAGTTCCGGCCGGAACTCAAGCTCAAGAATCTGCACGCGCTCATCGAGGAGATCTACGCGTCGAAGCAAAACTACAACAAGATTTGCGAGCAGTCGCAGCTGCCGTACGAGACGATGGAGGAACACGTGTTCACCTTTCTCAACCAAAAGTACGGCCTCAAGCGGATCATCAAGGGCTGGCTGGAGGGCATCCGGCAGGGCCTGGTCGACTATGCGCGCGATCCGGACGTCAAGTGCTTTACGTACATTCTCAACAACGAGCTCCACGAGGACTACCTCTTTGACTACCACTACACCATCAAGCGGACGGTGAACCAGCTGCTGTACGCCATGCTCAAGCTGGAGAATCCCAAGGTGGCCGAGGCCGAAATCACGGACCTCTTCCAGGAGCGGCTCAACGACTACCTCACCGAGGAGGAGTGGATTTTCCTCATTCAGAAGATCTACGAGCTGCCGCGCGACCAGGAGCGGCTGGTTGAGCGGGTGGCGGCCAAGGTCGCCGACGACAAGCGGCGCGAGGCGGCCGAGAAGCAGCGGCTGGCCGACCTCCAGCCGACGTACAAGTCGCTGCGGCGCGAGGAGGCTGCTGACGCCTCGCGGTCGATCCTCTTTAAGGACTTCCGCAAGATTGTGCTCGACTACCAGCTCGAGGGCCACCACGCCTTCCTCGGCGACTTTACGCGGCTGTTCAACGAGGTGTGGGAGGCCGGCAAGGAGAACGAGCTCAAGGCGCGCGCCGCGCTGGAGGACAAGTGGTCCGCCGCCGCCGATGAGGCGTCGGGCGCGCTCGAGCCGCTCCCGCCGTTTGAGCCCAAGATCAAGGGCATCATCAACGACGAGGACTTCCGCAACCTCGTCCACGCCATCGACCCCGGCCGCTCGCACGCCGACATTGTTGCCATGCTCAACGAGGCCGACCCGTTCGAGACCTCGCGCATCACCTACTCGCAGGCCGTCAAGGTTCTGGGAGACGCCATCCGCATTGCTGCCATGAAGAAGGAGCAGGCCGAGACGGCCGTGCTGTATGGCGACGCCGGCTACGGCGACGGCGACTGTGCCGACGACGACTACGACGAGTGGAGCGAGGCCTTTGAGAACGAGCACATTACCCATTGAACGGACGGTTGTTACCGCTTACGGCTGGTGCCCGTAGCTCGCGGCAGATGTGACGTGGTCAAAGGTGAGCGCAAAGATGGCGACGCCGGTAAAGAGCGCAACGAGAATGGCGACCTTGGCCCGATGGCCGGGCATGGCGGCAAACTCGGGCAGGCCCATGTAGTTGCAAAAGGCGTGGACAGCAACAGGCGGCCAGAACGAGCGGGTGGCGGCAAAGAGCAGGCCAGAGTAGCCGCCAAAGATGGAGGTGTAGCAGAGCATGACAAGGAGGGCGACGAGCGGGCGGCCGGCAAAGTAGAGGTGCAGATGGGCGAGGCCAAAGCAGAGCGGCGAGATGAGCGACGCAGTTCCCCAGGAGAAGCCCTCTGCCCGCAGCGCCGTCATCAGCAGCGCACGGAAGACATACTCTTCGCCAAGCGGAGCAATGACCACGTTCCGCATCGCCACCCACGGCTCGAGAGCAGCAAGATACGATCGCCGCTGGCCAGGCAGCTCCTCGTCGACGTAGGCCATGACCAGAGGGCCGGCGAAGCACGCCATTGATGCCGCCAGCGGAAGAGCGAGCGAGACCAGCCAGCCCCAGGCAGAGTACGGCGGCAGGAGACCAACGTGGACAAGCAGCTGGCCTAGGGTAGCGTGAGGGAGGAAGCCGAGCCAGAGCCAGCCAGTGGCAGCGACCGAGACCACCACGATGGACACCAGCCGCCGCTTGATGATAGCCGGCTCGTCACGGGAGAGCTGCTGCGGGTTGGGCCAGAGGTAGAGCGAGCCGACAAAGGCAAGCGTCGTAGTAACGCAGTAGAGTAGGCTGTGGATCATGGCGAGGTGAGCCGAGCCGAGCCGAGGTGAGCGAGGTGACCGAGCCGAGCGAGCCGACGTGACCGAGCCTAACGAGCCGAGCGCACCAAGGAAGCGAGAGCTGGTTGCTGGCCAGTCACAGCCCGATTACAGCTCATTCACCCCTCAATGATGTTGGTCATGGCTACTCATGTCGTGATCGGTTTCTTCTGTCTCTTGCAAGCTGATCCCCTGGCCTGCCTGCCACCACCGCCGCCATCCGCCATCACCACCGCTGTTGGTAGCGTGCGGTAGTGGCTGATGCCGCCGGCCTTGGTCTCGACAGCTCTCTCCGACGCACTCCCGCTGCTGGCACATGGCGGACGACAGCCAACAGGGGGTGACCATACGGGACGAGGCGGCTGTTGCCATGGCCGAGGCTGCTGCTGACCAGCTCCGTCAACAGGTCTCCGAGTTGGTCAAGCTCTCGCGGGCCGGGTCGGTCAAGCGGCTGCGGAGCCGGTTGGAGGCGCTGAGCCACGAGGCGCCCGAGGTCGTCAACGCCCGATGCGATCCGGGCGGATGGACCTGCTTGCACACAGCCGCCTACCAAGGCAATAAGGGATGGTACGAACTGCTCCCTCCTCCCGTTCCCTTCTTCCATCTTCGTCCACCACCTGACTCACATGTTTTGCGCGCCCGGTCCGCTGGGCGCCCGGTCCGTCCAGCGTCCGCCTCCTCCTCGAGCATGGCGCCAAGTCGACCATCAGAACCCATGCCGGCTATCTTGCCATCGACTATGCCCGGCGCAAGGGCCATGCCGAGATAGAGGAGATCCTTTACGATGCTCTGCAGCGCGAGGTCGAGCTTGAGAACGAGCGTCGCCGGCTTGCTGCCGCCTCGACGCGCGTTTCCACCGGGTCATAGTGGGAGAGGGGATCTGCATCGTTTCATACTCGACGCTGCCACTTGCTACGCCGACGCGGAGTCGCCGTCGTAGACCTTGGACAGCCACTCGCCGAGGTGAAAGTCGGGAAAGGCGTTGGCGGCGATGAACGGGTGCTTGAGGAGCTCCGACGGCGTTGGCCGTGCTTTGCCGTCCTTCATCAAGCACGCGTTGATGAACGACCGCGCCTGCTCCGAGTATGCCGGCGACGGCAGCGACGGCGAGTCGGCGTTGAGGAAAAAGTACAGAAGCTCCATGATGGAGAGGCTCGGCGGCGGCGCACCGACTGTAGGCGGCGTCCAGTCGGGCCCGTGCTCGCGCGGCGGGTACGGAAACTCACCCAGCGCGACCTCGGCGAGGAGGAGGCCCATGCACCACACGTCGGCCTGGACGGTGTACGGCGCAGGGCCCTCGGAGGTGTGGCTTAGCCGCTCGGGCGCAAAGTACAACTGCGTCCCGATCACAGACGACGCCAGCGAGTTGACCAGGTTGACGCATACGCCAAAGTCGCAGAGCTTAACCTCGCCCGCAGAGTTGACCAGCACGTTTTCCGGCTTGACGTCGCGATGCATGACGTTGAGTCGGGTCTTGAGGTAGTGCAGGCCTTCGGTGATCGAGAGGGCAAAGGCGGCAAGTGCAGGCTCAGGCACCGAGCCCACGGCTGCGTACAGGTCGCGGAGCGAGCCGCGGTCCATGTACTGCATGCACACCTTGATCGAGCCCTCGGAAAAGAACGCGCCCTTGAACTGGACAATAAATGGCGAGTCACACCGCGCAAGCACCCGCAGCTCGCGTGCAATCCGCTTGCGGATATCAGGGTTTGTCGCAAGCGGAATTGTCTTCTCCGCCATCAACTCGCCCGACGGAATGTGCCGGACCTTGAACACTGTGCCGGACGCACCCTTGCCGAGCTTGCCCAGGATCTCCAACTCGTTGAACGCCACGCCGCGGACGCCACCGGCGGTGGCCTTTCCACCCCCGCTCACTCCGCCCTCGCCGTTGCTCGCGCCTGATCCGAGTCCTTGAGCTACAGGGCGCTCCGACAGCTGGCCCCACTTGGCCTCGAACCGCTCCAGCAGCCGCGGCGTGACGCGAGGGGAGAACATGGCCTCGGTATGCCCGCACGACTCGGAGAGCATCGAAAACCCAAACGGCGTCATCCGCAGCCCGTTCTCGACATCCTCCAGCGTCCCGCGCGAGCTCACCAGCTCGCTGCTGCGCCCGCTGCCACCGCTCATCAGCGCTCCCGAGAGCGTTCCGGTATCCGACGCCTCAAACAGCGCTGCGTCGTCGTCGTCAGAGATGTTGATCAAGTCGAGCAAGTCGTCGTCAGTCTCGTCTGCCAGCGGCGTCGTCTTGGCTGCCTTACCCAGAATGGACGCCAGGCCCGGCGAGAGCCCACCAGACGCAGGCTCGGCGTGCCGCTCGCGCCCGGCATCAGTCCGGATCGCCCGCACGCCTTCAAACGGCTTGACCGCCAGCGGCTGGAGCGAGAACGTCCGCCGCGGCGGTTCGTTGCTTGCCGACTCGCTGCCGGCCTCGTCGATCCGCACTGCTCGTGGCCCGACAGACTGCGGGCCCGACGAACCCGAGCTCGAGCCCACCAACGCAAGCGACGGCACCTTGAAGCCCGGCCGCGAAATAGCCCGCCCAGCTACAGGCAGGCGCCGCGCCCGCGGGCCAAGCGGTGCAAGTCCAGTCTCCGACCCGTCCGACAGCGGCGCAAGCTCCGCGAGGCCGGCTCGCTTCTTTTGACTGAGTCGAAGAACGGCCCGACACCGGCCTCTGCTTGCGCCACCGCCGCCGCCACGTCGACCGGTATCGCCGCGGCTCCGCGCTTGACATCGACCGCCAGCGGCGTGATCGCCATCTTGTGCTCCAGCGACGCCACTTTGGCCGTCCGTGCTTCGGTAAACGAGTGCGGCGAACCGCTGCTCGCGCGCACACTCTTCTGCTGACCGTCTGCTAGCTGCTGCATCAGCTCTTCCAGCGTCGCGTCATCACCGCTGGCCACCGGCGAGAGGCGGTACAGCTGCTCCTGTTCGGGCACAATGAGCGACTCAAAGGTGGGTGGCGGCGGGACGGTCAGCAGCGGCGGCCGCGGCGGCGACGAGTGCGGCGAGCCTGGCGACGCTGCAAGTGTCGCCTCTAGCGCGCAGGCCTCGCTTCCGGGAATCGTCACCGGCCCCGGCCTGCCGCCATCGCCGCCGCTGTCGCCAGCGTTTTCGCTCTCGGCGCCCGCCGCCACATCGTCGCGCGGCGACGGGCCCTTGGACCGCAGCACAATCGCGGTCAGCGCCCGATCCGCCTCGGTGTCCGGCAGCGGCGGCAGTGCCATCAGATAGTTGAGCGCCGCATCGAGCGAGGTGGCCTCCGAGACGGCGGCAAGCGCCTCGCGAGCGTCCTCCGACTCGGGCGGAAAGACCGAGAGCAGCGCATGCCGCAGCACGTCTAGCTGAGTCTCTGACGTCGACCGAACCAGCGTCTCTGCGCCACTACCTGGGGTGCTCGACCCACCCCGTCGCGGTGTTGTCCTTGCTGATGCCGACATGAAGCTGTCCGAAACTTGACCGTCCCAAACGGTGGCGGCACGAGGGGGGTAGGGGTAGGGGGGGGGGGGGGGGGGGCGCTGTGGCTGTCGGGCTCCGACGTCACGAGTTGTGGCTGTGTGTAAGGGTTCACCCAAGGACCGAGGTTGGTCTTTGGAAGGTGGAAGGTGGAAGGTGGAAGGTGGAAGGTGGAATTGAGTGGAGTGGGAGTGGAGGAATGTGGGAGTGGGAGGTGGCGGAGACCGGGAGCAGCGTCTGGCGGTGTCGTGCTGGTGGTGTGGGTGTGTTGGAAAGAAGGTGACAGGGCATGGCTATCTTTCAATGATGTCTCTGTTTTTCTCCCCTCCTGTTCGTTTTCCCCCGGAGCAACGACATCGTGTCAAGTTTCATTGGGGCCTGACTACAAGCAGGCTCAACGTTCTGCATCTACATCATCCATGAGCAGAGCGAGCCTGCAACTTGGCCGGGAGGGGTAGCGACGCGGCAGAGCGCGCGCTTGGCGCCGCACACAAACGGGATGATGACGCCGCCAACAACCTCGTCGTCGTCGACTGGCTGGAACGGGACATGGATGTGCCCGCGCCCGCTCTCCACAAATCCGCGCGGGAACCGGCGGGCAGCGGCGAACGCGTTCCAGTCCACGTGGTCCGCGCCGCAGCTCCAGATGACCTTGCTCTCGCCAGCCTTCTTCTCGTCGCATCCCCAGACACGCATGATCCGGCCCTGGCCGGCCCCACTCTGCGCCACGTCGATGACAAACTCGCTTGCCGAGCATGTGCACTCGTGACCGTTGCCGTCGCCATCCTCAGGTGCAGCAGGCATGATGTATGTGTAAAAGGTCGTCGAAAGAGTGGTTGGGTCTTGCGGGCGGCTTTCCAGCGCACCCCAAACGCGCGGCTTAAGACGACGCGGCTGCTCCGCCACACGACGTCTCCGCCACACGCTCCGCCACCCAAGCCGCATAAGCCGCAGCATCCACACCGGTGCTCACCTCCGCCACATCGGCACAACCGCCGCCGCCGTTGCGGTAGAGCGTGCTAAACGCGGCATGCAGTCTCTCATCGCCTTGCTTCTGCAGGGCAACTAGCACGGCTTCCACCCACTCGGCGAGAGACCCGGCGTGCCGGAGGCGGACCGGCAGCGCGTCGAGCACATCATCGAGCGCGAGCACCGCTTCGCCCACCACTTCACTGCTCGCATCAGCGCCCAGCATGACCACGACCGCCTCGTCGACTGGAAAGAGCTGGAACGAGTAGCTCCGCCGCGGCGGTGCCTCGCCAGTCTTTGCTATGGCGCGGACCAAGACGGTGACCCTGTCGTTCCAGTTGCCGAACCCGGCACGGCTCGGCCCCAGCAGGCCACACACGTGGACGACGACTGCGGGGCAGAGACTCGCGGCGCGCTCTGCCACAAGAGAGGCCAGCGCCTTGGTCGTCCCGTAGCCACCGCGGGCGGAAAAGTCAGCGTCAGCGGCAGCGGCGGCGGCGGCGATGTCGCCGCACTCCATCGTCACTCCTTTGCCGCTCAACGAGCCGACAACATCCATTCGCGCCGCGCGCACAAGCCCGGCCAGTCGCGCCATCTCAACCACGCCGCATACGTTGACGCTTGCCAGTGCCTCATACGGAGCCGACGAGACAACGGCGGCAGCGTGTACAACACGCACAGCGCCGTCGCCTCCCACCACCGCCGCATACTCGGGCGCACTGAGACCAAAGCGCACGTCGCCGATCGAAGTAATGCCCACCACCGTGAGCCGCGACTTGAGGGTCTCGTGTTCAACCCCGATGCCGCACAGCACTTTGTGCAGTCGGGCAGCCGCCGCAGCGTGCCCGCCACCTCGACGACGAACAAGCGCAACAAGCTCGGACACGTCTCCGGCATTAAGGAGAGCTGCGACGAGGAACGAGCCCACAAAGCCAGTCGCACCCGAAACGATGACCCGTCCTGCCGCCCCGCAGCCGTCCGATGGCGGCACGTCCTGCCACCGCTCGGCCATCCACGCCTCGGCCTGTGCCTTGGCGGCAGCCCAGTTGGCAACTGTCGGCTTGGCAGGCTGTGCGAGGGCGGAGCCGCCGACGAGAGCAGTCAGCGCCCGCACCGTTGGTGCCCGGTACAGGTCGGCGACGTCGAGCTCGACTCCGAGGCTCGACTGAAGCCGGCTCGCCAGCGAGAGCGCGTCGATGGACGAGAGGCCTCCGCGATCAAACCAGTGATCGTCGACGCCAAGCTCACCAACCACGCTGGCCACTGAGGTGGCCACGGTGTCTTCCAACAACTGCGCAGCTTGCGAGCGAAGCGCCTCGAGATACTTTGCTCGGACCCGGGCGCGGACGACCTTTCCGGACGCGTTCATCGTGCCATCGGCAACAGAAAAAGGCACGGTCGCCACCGCCACCGCATGGGAAGGGATGTGTGGGAGGCCGGCGTGAGCCGAGGCGGTGGCAGTGGCGATGGCGTCGGCAACCGAGCCGACGTCAGAAGAGTCGACAACGGCGACGCATGCGGGGAATCGGGCCAGTTCACCGACGCCCTGCATGACCACCACCGCTCTCAGCTGCGGTAGCGCGACAAGGAGCGCGTTCTCGACTCGACCGGGAGTGACCCAGGTTGCGTTTGCCAGCTTGAAGCACGCAGATCGGCGGTCGATGACATGCAGCTCGTCAGGCGCCGGCATGACACCAATGTCACCGGTGACGTACCAGCCGTCGTCGAGAAAGGCAGCTGCAGTGCCAGCATCGTCGCAAAAGTAGCCCGGTGCAAGCTGTGCCGACTTGACCAGGATCTCACCACGTGGGTGCGGCTTGTCGGTGGTTGCGTACCCCATCTCGGGCACGTCAACGAGCTTGACTTGAACGCCCGGAACAATGCGGCCGTCGGCAGCCACGCCGCCAGCTTCGGTAATGCCGTACGTCTCCACAACGTCGGCAGAGGTGAACAGATCCTTGGCCCAGGCTAAGACGTGGCGTGGGACCGGGGCGCCTCCGACGGTGATCAGTTTGATGCGCTGGCCAAAAGCGGCACTGAAGGTCTTGCGAACAATGTCAAGATCGGCGTCGGTGTCGGCGAGCGCGGCCGTGTACTCGTTGTAGAGACGAGAGAGGACTGCCGGCGGGAGCGCGGTCCGAATCGGGGCCAGGGTGTAAAAGTCGTCAAACAGCAGCGCAGGGTCACCGCGCCACACGCCGACCCGACCGCCTGACGTCAGGATGCGCGCGCACATGGTGCGATCGTTGGCATGGGCCAGGGGCCGCCACGAGAGGTGGACCAGCGGCTGAAGGAGTGGCGAGAGCGGAAAGACGGCGTCCGAGACAAACATGGCATCGGTGCAGATGACTGCCTTTGGGTTGCCGGACGTACCCGAGGAGAAAAAGAGCGTGGTCAACTCGTGGGGGCAAACAGAGACCGGGTCCGCAACTTGCGCTTCGCAACGCTCTGCCAGTGCCTCCATCGACACCGTCGGCAGCGCGGGAAGGAGGAGCGCCAGGCGGTCGGCACTGGCATCGTCGCACACGATCATGTTTGCAGCTGCAAGATCAGCTGCGGCTACCAGCGCGCTGTCGCTCATCGAGGTGCTGAGCGGGATGGTGAGGCCTCCGATCCAGCACACCGCCATGTCGGCGACGAGCCAGGCTCGCGAGTTGGCCCCCAACACAACCACCGTTGGACGGCCCGAGAGGCCTGCGGAAGCATCGACAAGCTTGGCGGCAGCAGAACGAACTCGGAGACCAAGCTCAGCGTAGCTCCACCAGTTTGATGGGCGGAAGGGAAAGACACCGAGGCTCGGGCGGGGGCCGTAAGCCTGGAACATCGCCTCAAGGAGCGCGGCGCGAGGGTGGGGCGGCTGGCAGCACACGCGGCTCCGTGCAACACTCGTGGCCATCGTCACCCGCACAAACATGTGGTCTTCACAGCCGGGATGATGGGGTGGGTACGGGTGCGGGAAGGCATCGTGGCCGGGGTGATTGAGCGAATCGAGAGAGTCAGCCGGAGACGCGACTGGCGAGAAGCAGGCGGGGCAGAGGTCAAAGTCGGCGCAGTCGAGGCAGTTGTAGTATGGGTCGGGCGGCGCCAACAGCACCATGCATGCATCGCAGTAGACCTTGTCCCCGACCCGCTGGCAGCCGAGGGCGGCCAGGGCCGGGCGTGACATGGCGGGCTGTACGTTCGAGCCACCTTGGAAGTAAGTAAAGTGCTTGGTAGGCATGGGTGGAAGGAAAAGCACGACCTTTTTGTGGGCCGGCGTGGTCAAACCTCGCGGTGGGTCGGTGGCTGGTGACCGGGGAGGAGGGCGAGAGCGAGAGCCCACTTGTCGTCGCGGTGTAGGGTACGGTCATGTCGAAGCAGACTGCCATCTCGCGGTTCTTCTCAGCACCCGCACCTGCATCAAAGCCCGCACCAGTCCCATCTCCGGTTATGTCAGCAAGTGTGGGCACAGAGGCCGAGGTGGCGCCGATGTGTGTCGAGCCGGCTGAGGATCTGTCGGCGAGCGAGGCTTTGGCGAGCGGCAGCGAGGCGGCGCCGGCACCGATGCAGGTTGCCGCAGACGCAGTCAAGACGGCTGCTGCGGCTGCTGCGGCTGCTGCGGCTGGTGGTGGAGTAGCCAATGAGATACCGGGCAAGCGGAAACGAAAGGAGGTGGCGGTGGGTAGCGGCGAGGAGCCGCGGACGGCAAAGCGTGCCAAGAGAGGCAGCAACGATTCTACTCGGGCGAGTGGAGGCAGCAGCGCAAGCGGCAGGACCAGCAGGGTGGGCGGAGGAGGAGACAAGGGCAAGGACGACGGTCAAATGATGCGAGTGGGGTCTGGGCCGGCTCTGCCGGCGCATACAACGCGGCTGGTGCGGCGGGCAGGGGTCAAGTACACGGTGCTTGAGGCGCAGGTCCTGGAGATCAAGGAGAAGCACCCGGAGATCCTGCTCTGCGTCCAGGTTGGGTACAAGTTCCGGATGTTTGGTGAAGACGCTGTTGCGGCGGCAAGGATTCTCTCGATTGTGTGCTATCCGAAGAACAACTTTGCCAACGCCGCGTTTCCGCTCACCTCGCTCGCGGTCCACGTCCCGCGGCTGGTCCGCGCTGGGCACAAGGTCGGTATTGTGCGGCAGACCGAGACGGCTGCGGTGAAAAAGGCGACGGCGTCCAAGGGCTTGATGACGCGGTCGCTTGCCGAGGTCTTCACCATCTCGACACTCATTGATGAGGCGTTTGCGGCGCAGGTGAGCTCGACGACCGAGCACGCGTCGACACCACAGGCGCGGTTTGTACCTGGCGGCGGACGGTTCCGCAAGTCGAGTGCAGGCGAGCGTAGCGGAGCAGCTGTGAGCGACTCGGGCGGGCCAGACGCGTGGCGCCCGACATATCTTGTGTCGGTGTGGGAGGAGAGCGGCGAGGCCGGGCGCGAGCCGGCGATCGCGCTTGCTGTTGTCCAGCCGTCAACGGGCGAGGTGCTGCACGAGTCGTTTGCACCCGATCCGCTGCGAACGCACCTCGATGCAATGCTCAAGCGACTTCAGCCGTCCGAGTATTTGCTCCCGCCGGCGGGCACGCTCTCCAAGCAGACCGAACGGATCATTTCGTCACACGTCGACGCCAAACGCAACACACTGACGGGCGTGCGGACCGAGCGGCTTGCGATGAGCGCGTTCGAGGCGGCAACAGCGCGCAAGGCGCTTGTGGAGCTGGGCTCGTCGGTGCTGGCGGTGGCGGACGAGAGCGAGGCGCTGGTGCGGGCGTTTGGAGCGATGGCGGACTGGCTGGGCCAGTTCAAGCTTGCGCAGGTCCTTGGGCCGCGGGCACAGCCTGCGCGTGTCTTGCATGCGACGCGGATGCGGCTGTCGGCATCGGCACTGGCGAATCTAGACATGGTGAGCGTGAGCTCCCCACTGGGGCTCACCGGTGCAGGAGCGTTCTCATCAGCCAAGCGGCGGTCGGACTACGGGTCGCTGTTCTGGGTTCTCGACCGGACGCAGAGCGCACCGGGGCGGCGGCGGCTGCACTCGTGGATGCTGGCGCCGCTGGTGGATGCGAAGGCGATCCAAGAGCGACAGGCCGCTGTGGCGTATCTGGCGTTTGAGTCGAGCGGGGCGGAGCAGCTTGTCAAGCTGCTGACGGCGCTGCGGACACTGCCGGACTTGGAGCGTGCAGTCGGAGCGCTTGTGTTTGGGAGGCTGTCGCCGGCGCAGTTTGTCAAGGTAGCAGAGGGCATGCTAGTGCTGATGGACGCGCTGCCTGCAGCGTCGGCGCTGGCTGGCGCGCCGCTGCTGGCCAAGCTCACATCGTCGCTCCCGGAGCTCGCGCCAGTGCTCCGGGCCAAGCTCGGCGAGCTCTTGCCTGCGGCTGCGGCATCGGGTGACATGGTGCGGCTGTTTATGTCGGATGCGCAGTTTCCGGAGCTGGCGAGGGCGCGGAGTGCGATGGCGCGGCTGCGGCGCGAGTTGGACGAGGTGCATCTCCCGACGGCACGGCGCGAGGTCGGCCTCCCAGCGCTGAGTTATGTCTCTGTCTCGCAGGAGGACTACCTGCTCGAGGTTCCGGTCAAAGCCGTGGACCGGGTGCCGATGGACTGGAGTCTAGTCTCGACGACGAAAAAGGTCAAGCGTTATCGCCCGGCAGCAGTGTCGCGGGCGCACCAGCAGCTGCAGGTGGAGAGCGAGCTGGCAGAGGCGGCGGGCCGGGCGGCATGGGCAGGGTGGCTGAAAGGCATTGCCGACATGTACTCTGATCTCAAGGCGTACGTCGACGTAGCTGCGACGCTGGACGCACTGCATTCTCTTGCGCTGCTGGCGCGTACACCGGGCTACACTGCGCCGCAGCTTGTCGAGGCCAACGCGGACGGAGCCGGGATCCTGCGGGCGACAAAGGCTCGACATCCTGTACTGGAGCAGGTGATGGCGTCGTCTGGGGCTGGCGAGTACGTGGCCAACTCGATTGGACTTGACGGGCCACGGACGGTGGTGCTGACCGGGCCGAACATGGGCGGCAAGAGCTCGCTGGCGCGGTCTGTGGCGCTGCTGGCGGTGATGGCGCAGATGGGATCGTACGTGCCCGCAACCGAGATGGTGCTCACGCCGTTTGATGCGGTGTACACACGAATGGGCGCCTCGGACGCACTGTTCAAGGGCCACTCGACGTTCTTTGTCGAGCTGCTGGAGACTGCCAACGTGCTCGCCGAGGCGACGCCGCGGTCGCTTGTCATTCTGGACGAGCTTGGGCGCGGAACGTCGACTCACGATGGGGTGGCCATTGCGGCGGCAGTGCTCCATCACCTAGTGACGGTGACGCAGCCTGTCACGCTTTTCATCACGCATTATCCGCAGATGGCGGCGTTTGAGGCCCAGTTTGCGGAGCAGGTGGCCAACTACCACATGTCGTTTATGAAGTCGCGAGGCGGCGAGGGCGAGGGCGAGGGCGAGGACGAGCTTGTGTTCCTCTACCAGCTTGTTGCCGGCTGCGCCGACGACTCGTACGGGCTCAACGTGGCGCGGCTGGCAGGCATTCCGGCGGACATCCGCAAGCGGGCTGCGGCCAAGTCAGCCGAGCTCGCGCTGTGGGACTCGCTGAAGACCCGCGACTGGCTCGTCCGTAAGCTGGTCACCGGCGGGACCGGCGTCCGTAAGGTCGACATCGTGCACGAGCTGGAGCACTGGTTCGGCATGCGGCTGCAGCAGGCGCAAGCGGAGGCAAAGTAAAGAGCGCTACGAGTGGACAGCGCTGGCGACGTCGCGCTTGGCGCGGTCGGCGCGATAAGCCGAGAGAATCTGCTCGGGCGTGCGCGGGCCCGAAGGCACGGCGGCGGCGGCGGAGGTGACGCCGCGAGGAGCGGCGGCGGCGGGCGGTGATGGCGAGCGCGACATCGAGCGCGAGCGGTGCATCGAGTCCTCGAGCGAGGTGTCGATCGACGAGTCGAGCTCGCGGAAGACCCGGGTGTACTGGTGGACGGCGGCAGGCATCTGCTCGATGAGCCTGCGGATGGTGACCTGCATCTCGGCCATGCGAGCACGGGCGGCGTCGAGCTCGGAGGTCAGTTCCTCGATCTGGGCTTGGGAGCCGATGAGCTTGCCAGCAAACTCCTGGGCGCGCGCAGCGGCAGTCTTGTGTGCGTCTTGAGAAGCCTTGAGGGCAGCGGCAGTGTCGGTGTCGGCCTGTTTGGCGGGGGCCGGGGCGGTGTCGGGAGAAGGGTCAGCATCGTCGGCGGGAGCGGGAGCAGAGTCGACCTGTTCGGCGGTGTCGGTGTCGGCCTGTTTGGCGGGGCGAGAGCAGAGTCGACCTGTTCGGCGGTGGTGGGAGCGGTGTCAGGGTCGGCCTGTTCGGCGGGGGCGAGAGCAGAGTCAGCCTGCTCGGTGGGGGTGGGGTCGGCATCGGGGTCGGCCTGTTCAGCGGTGGTGGGGGCGGGGCCCGACGATGCGTCGGATTCGGTAGCCTCGCGCCGCCGCTGCACAAGGTTCTCGAGATCGATGACGACATGGTTGGAAGGAACAAGACCGGTAGCCCCGGTAGCACGTGAGCGGGCCAGCCACCAGTTGCCCTCGGTGGAAAGGACATCAAGCTCGTCGCCCTCGCGGATGTTGAGCAGCTCGTCCGAGTCGGTGAAGGAAGCAAACGAGGCCCAGACGTGGGCGCGGAGTGGCTCGTTGTCGTCAGTGGTGAGCGCCTGCGGCGCGATGGGCGGGAGCATGCGCATGCAGAGCTCCGGATTGCCAGACTTGGGGTTGACGCCGGCGGCGGCAAGCTTCTCAGACAGCGAGCGGATCTCGGCCTGCATGACAGCGACGGTCTCCTGATGCAGCGGCGTGACGGTGAGCGAGGCCTCTTCGGCCTTGGCTTCGGCTTCGCGGAGATGAGTGCGGAGAACCTCGAGGTCGTGGGCGTAGTTGGCATGTACGCGCTTGAGCTCGTCGGCATGCTGCCGGGCCTGAGCCTGATTCTCTGCACAAGCCAGCTTGAGCTGCTTGCGGAGATCGGCAAGCTCTGCGTCGGATGACGGTGCAGTGGTGGCAGGCGGGAGAGTGGCATACGGACGGACTGGAGACTCGACGAGGTCACCCGACGACGATTCGTCGCCAGCGGCTGCATCGGCGACAACGGGCTCGAGCTCTGGCTGAGGAGCAGAGGTGGGAGCAGCGACAGGCACCGGCTCCTCGGTCCCGGCGTGAATGACGATCGGCTTCTCAGGCGAGCCGTGGGAAGCAGCTGGAGCCGCGACCGAGCTTGCAAGGCCGTCGTCATCGTTGTCAGACGACGAGACAAGAACCACAACGGCGTTGGCCGGGGACAAGGCGGCGGCACCTGGGCTGCTGCTGTTGCCGGACGACGATGACGAGAGGTTTGGCATTGGACCGGCCGGCGTAAGAAGACCGTCGTCGTCGGAGGAGGTGGCGAGAAGGCCTGATGAGTCTGTGTACGTCCGCGAGCGGGTAGCGCGGGTGACGGCGCCACCGGTGCCGATGGCCAGCTCCAGCGCGGCCGCCGAGGTGCCGAGCATGCCGGCAGTGTCGTCATCGGAGGAGTCGGACATGAGTGCAAGCGGATTCCGCGAGCGGGTGATAAAGGCAAAGTCGGAGACGCCGTCAGGGGCAAGCTTGGCAATGAGCGCCGGGGCATGCTCAATGGCAAAAGACATAAACTTGATGGCGGTCGACGAGCGCTCGGCCTCCTCCAGTGGAGCCATGCCCTTGCGGCGAAGGATGTTCGGCGCCATGACGGCCGCAAGGTTGCTCGCCGTCATGCGGTTGATGTTGGCGTAGGTCGAGATCTCGTGGAGAAGGCCCATGAGGACAGCCATGAGTGACTTGCGCGGAGGGTCGAGGAGCAGGAGAACCTTGAACATGCGCTCCTCATCGAGGGCGTACTCTTCGTCTTCAACCACGCCCATAAAGACCTCGAACAGATGATCAGCCACAATGGGCTCCGGCAGCTCGCGCAGATACTCCTTGAGCAGAGCAGCGACGGCAGCAGCCTCGGTATCGGTCGGGATGACCAGAGCGTCGCCGGCAGATGTCTGGCTCTCGAGCGCGGTCTTGAGCTCAGCGATGTCCGACGCAGAAGCCGAGACGCGGAAGATGCCGTCGGTGTAGATACCTAGCAGGTCAACGGGGTGAGTAGACGGCGAAACGGAGGTAGGGAAGGGGGGAGGGGGAGGGGGAAGGGCAGGGCGTGCATACCTGCGTCTGCGAGGAAAGTAACACAGGCAAAGACAAGAGCAGGGAGAGCCCCGCCCTCTGCAGCGAGGGTATCCTCCAAACGGCCACCCATACACTGCATGTGGGGTGTGGGAGAGAAGTGATGGGAGTGAGCAGGAGTGAGCGGTGGTAGAGAGGAGGTGGAGGAGGAGGAGGTGGAGGAGGAGCAGAGCGGGCGTGACTCGGAGGGCGGACATCTTTGGCGGTAGCGCGTAAAGCCGCGGCCTGGGGGAGGGGTAGGGCAAGGGCCGACACGCAACACACGACTCGTTCCGGGTAGAGCGGGGGCAAGTAGCGGCTGTGGTTGGAGCCAGAGGCGGACATAGGGCAAAGTACTGGTTCTGGCGGTGTGAGCTCATGGACAACCGGGCTGTGTTTGTGGTCGACACCGGCTCGCGGCGGACCAAGGCCGGCTTGGCTACGGGCCATGCACCGTCGGTCGACTTTCTCTCGACGGTGACGCCAGACGGAAGTGTGGTGGGTGACGAGGCGGCGGCGGTGCCGGACGCGGTCTGGCCTGTCCACCGTGGGAGTGTGCGGTCGTGGGAGCAGGTGGAGACGCTGTGGCGGTCAGCGTACGCCAAGGCTGAGGTCGAGTCGGCTGGCTCGGTCATGCTTGTGGCTGAGCAGACGCTCAACACTAAGGCGGCACGCGAGCACACGGCACAGATTATGTTCGAGTCGCTCGACGTGCACGCCGGATACATCTGCGTTGCGGGCCAGCTCGCGCTGTTTGCGGCGGGCAAGACGTCCGGAGTGGTGGTCGAGTCTGGGGCCGGCGTCACCACGACCGTCCCGATTTACGACGGCTTTCCGCGGCGTGAGGGCATGCAGCGGATCGAGCTTGCCGGCGAGGATGCGACTGCGGCGGCGGATGCGTGGTTGAAGCGCAACGCAGGAAGTAACTACAACGGATCGCTTGACGTGGCGCGCGAGTTCAAGCACGCGGTGGCGGTTGTGGCGCCGATGGGGCTCGACGTGTCGGCTGAGGGCGCCGGCGAAGAGGCCTCGTTTGAGCTTCCAGACGGGACAGCAGTGACAGTGCCGTACGTGGCGCGGGCTCTGATTGGTTCATCACTCTTTGACGGAACGTCGTCGATGGGCTCTGTCCAGCACGCGGTGGCTGCCGGGATCGAGACCGTCGAACCCCAGATGCGTGACACACTGTACGCCACCATTGTGATGTCGGGCGGCAACGCACTCACGCCGGGCTCATGCGAACGGTTGCAGGCTGAGGTCAAGCAGTGGGCGGGGCAGCGGACTGCAGTGGCGGTGTCCTCGCCGCCGGACCCTGTTAGCGCGGTGTGGCACGGCGGCGTGATCGTGACCACCGTCGGTGTGTTTAAGAAGATGTGCGTGACCAAGATTGCGTACGCCGAGTGCGGGCCCAACATCATCCACCGTAAATGCCTGTAGTGCGGGAGTTTAGGACGACGACGAGTCCTTGGACTTGGATTTGGACTTGGACTTGCCTTTGCTCTTGCTCTTGCTCTTGCTCTTGTTCTTGTTCTTATCCTTGCCCTTACCCTTGCCCGTGTCTCCATCAGCATTGCTCTCCTCCTCGGGCATGGAGACGTCATACTGCAGCTTGTAACGGGCGCGGCGAAGGCCGTCACCAAGGATTTCGTAGGTGTTTGCATCGGCCTCGATGTTGTGGGCGAGGGCCTCGTCGATGGCCAGCTCGTAGAATACGGCGGCGCGCTTGAGGGCGTTGAGGTGCATGTGAAGGAGCGCGTGGTCACCAAGTGCGGAGAAGGTTGGGTTGAGCTCAACAGCCTTTCGGAGATCCTTGTAAGCAGCCTTGAGCAGGGCGTAGCCCTTGTCGCTGCTCTTGCCGCCGGCGGCGAGGCCGCGCTGCATGCGAAGATTGCCAAGCTTCTGGAAATACTTGGCGTAGTCACGGTTGCGCGCCACACAGTCCTCCATGGTCCGCTGCGCGTTCTTGAGATCGCCGTCGGCCTCAAACTCGCAGGCCTTATGGTAGAGGCGCTCGGCCTTGGCGTCGGTGTACTCAACATCGTAGTTGGACTCGGCCATGGAGCCGATCTCTGAAGCATCACCTCGCGATGACTTGCCTTCCTTGGAGCTCTTGCCCTTGCCTTTGCCCTTGTCTTTGCCCTTGCCCTTGTCTTTGGCCTTGGCCTTGTCCTTCTTTGCCATGTCTGCGGGAAGCGAGTAGCGAGAAGCGGGAAAGGTGAGTGTGGGCCAGGGCAGGCACAACCAGAGGGTGCGGAACGACAAAGCTCAACGTACTAGTAGTGAAAGAAGAGTGTCGTTAAGTGTAAGTGTGAGTGTGGGCCAGTGACAGAGAGCGCGGCGTGTGGGGTCGGGTGGGCAGGGCAGGTCCGGATGCAGCGGGGAGGCGCGGAGGCCGACGCCGAACAACGAGACCGTTGGCGGTGAGGGAGCTCGAGCGGGATTTTGAGCGCACCGTCGAGAACACGGGTGGGTCGCCCAACAATACCCTATTAGAGGATGCATATGACTTGTCGTGAGGGGTGGCATGTTGTTATTGATGTCCCTATCGAGCCGACCGGCGTTGACTACGTCCGAGTACACGGCAGGGCAGGTGCGAGGCCTCAGCCACCCTGACACTCGATATCCGCGCATATCTCGCGCATGCGGTCGGCTGCACTATCGTCGGGGACCTTCTCTACGGGCGTGAGGAGAGAAGAGCGCCAGTCATGGCCACTGCGCCTGATTCCCAGCTGGGGGATCAGGAGTTCTTTGCAAGCGAGAGCGCCGATGCCTCGGTTGTGGGCGCCTGTCCCGTCTGTGGACCCTCGCGAGGCAGCAGTCCCTCGTTGTGCTTGTTTGCACCTCCGCGGCTAGTACTCCACGCCCATGACCGGGATGCGTTGCAAGCTGGAGCACGTTCCACCAGAGTGGGCGATGTGGCATGTAGCCGAGCGCTGATCATGAGGAGTGAGAGTGAGGAGGGAAGGGAGAGTTGGGCAACGAGTAAAAGAAAATAGAAAGCGTTACTCGATATTCCGTGTGGTCCCCCACCACAGTACCAACCAAGCCTCATGCTGCTTGACTTCCGAGAGCGAGACGGGATCGGGTATTTTCAGCATAGGATGAACGCATTCGATGGACGAGAGTGTGCGTGGTAGGCATCTGTTGGAGGACGAGGACGAAGGGCGGTCGCAAAAGGGTTCCGGTCGCGAGATGGCGATCGGATGGTTGAGGCAAGATGTGGCTGCTTCCGGCGCGATGCGGCTGTAAGTGGGCTCTGATCTGTGAGTGGGATAGAGGTGCTTGCATTGCTGAGTCTCATCTTGTTCGGTTCCGTCTCTGCGATGTGGCGAGTACCACAGCTCGCCGACGTTCACGGGTAGTGAGAAGGAGCTAGGTGGTGATGAATGTGGGGCTGATCGGGCGAGCGGGCGGTGGCTGGCGTCTGGTGGTCGGCGAGGCAGGGGCAGCTGAGGCAGCGCGGTCGGGGCTGGGTGGCTCGAGATTGGTATTGGTTGGTAGATGAGTAGCATGACTGGTGATGGTTGACGGATGACGGTGTCGGGGTCGGGGATGAGGATGGGGGTGAGGTAAAGCGGGGAGAGGAGGAGGATGAGGAGGAAGAGGAAGCGGAGTGCGCGATGGGATGGTGGTGAGGATGGCCAAGGCAAGGTGGTGGTGGTTGTGGCTAGGATGATAGTGATGGTGGTGAAGTAGGGGTGAGGGTGGTGGTTTGTGGTGACGGGTGGTAATGAGTATGGTAGGGGGGATGAGGGGGTCGTGATGTGGGAGGCGGGACGGGCGGAATGGCAGTGGGTATGGCGATTGGGCTTGAGCATTGCTAAAGGTGAGTATGATACGGCTAATGGGTGTGTGGGGGGTGTGGGCAATGAGGGTGGAGGGGCTTGGGCGGCGAGGGGGAGGAGGGCGGACGGATTGGATTGAGATGGATGTCGATGGGGACGATGGCTTGGGATTGGAAGAGGTGGCAGACCACTGCACTCTAGTCCACCACTGCATTGCCTATCGCTTGCACTTGCCCTCTCTTGTTATTCTTTGTCTTGGCCAGCCCGGTGGCTTCGTCGTCTGGCTCGGCGGTCGGCAGCAGGGGCGGCTGGCGATGAGCCGGCCGGCGGGGGCTGTGATGGGCAAGGCCGGAGGAGGGAGGGGAGAAATGGGTTGGAGGGCAGACTGGTAGTCATTGCCATTGATGTGGCTATCCGTATGCATCGTCTCCAATGCCCTGTCGATGGCTAGCTTGCTCTTGGTGGTGCCGGCAGTGGTCGGTCGGCGGCGGGCGGCGGTCGGCGGCGAGCAGCAGGCGGTCAGCAGCGATGCTGTTGACGGGATGGCGTCGGCTGATGTCAATATCAGCGGGCAGGAAGAGGGTGGCTATGTTTGCAGGCATAGTGAGTACGTGTGGCGTGGGTGTGGTGGTTGTGGGTGGTGATGGTGGGGAGTGGGGGTCGGAGATGGGCCCGGGGCAGGGGAGTCAGCAGCATCGAAGGGACACCAGGACAACAAGTTGGGCCTCAGGTGGCAGAACTCGGATTCCGGAATACAGCAGCTGTGGATTGGAGACTGTGCATGGGGGTAGTGTGTGTATGTAGTAGAGTAGTTGTGAAATCAGATTGGCCATATCTTGCAATGAGTGTGATGGGGGTTGTGTGCGGGGTCGGGCGGTCGAGGACGTGCTCAACCACCTAGGCAGAACAAGTCGACGCGAAAGTGAGCCGAGGAAGATGAGTGTCGATGACAGCGATATTGATACTGGTGATAGTGTGGGGTGTGTGATGACATTGGGTGAGGTTGTGGGTAGCGTAGCTGGTAGTGGGAGGGAGCTAGATGGTGATGAATGTGGGCTGATCGGGCCAGCGGGCGACGGCTGGCGGCTGGTGGTCGGCGAGGCAGGGGCAGCTGAGGAGGCTGGGTCGGGGCTGGGCGGCTTGAGATTGCCGTTGGTTGGTGAATAGGCAGAATGGCATGTGATGGTTGAGGGGTGTGGGTATCGGAGTCGGGGATGAGGATGCGGGTCAGATGGAGCGGGGAGAGGAGGAGGATGAGGAGGAAGAGGAAGCGGAGTGCGCGACGAGATGGTGGTGGGTATGGCCATGGCATGGGGGTGGTAGTTGTGGTTGAAATGATTGTGGTGACAGTGGAGTAGGGGGTGGGGTGTGGTCGTTGTGGT
>NW_013657675.1:599078-654703 GCF_000142905.1 Thecamonas trahens ATCC 50062 | reverse complement strand
CCACCATCGGGCCTTGCTCACTACACTATCGATTCTCAACTTTGTTGTCGTTGGCCATGGTCAGTAGTTTTTCATGCAATGTATTTTGTGTTGACCTTGTTGTGTCGTGGTCATGGTTGATCTGCAGATCTGATCGATCAACCGCGCCCTGCCTCATTGACCTCAACGTCACCCGAGTTCATCCCATTGCCTGCCAGCTTTACCCAGTCCCTGTTGACTTTCTCATGTGTGTGCTGTGCAAGCCATGTATGAACTTTGGTTGTTGTTACACCCATCAGCCTCACCGTACCCACCCACATCAATTTTCAAGCCCTCCATACCCGCCACCTCTTCGCCAGTCCCGCCATCCACGTCACGACCCCCCTCATCCCCCTACCATACTCATTACGCCCGATCACTCCCAACCACTACCCTCACCCCTACCCCACCACCATCACTTCCATCCCAGCCACAACTCCCACCCCCATGCCATGGCCATGCCCACCACCATCCCATCGCGCACCCGCTTCCTCTTCCTCCTCCTCCTCCTCCTCGTCCCGCTCCAGCTCACCCGCATCCTCATTCCCGACCCCGACACCGGCATCCGTCAACCATCACATGCCATACTGCATGTCCTCCAACCAATACCAATCTCGAGCCACCCAGCCCCGACCCGGCCCCTCAGCTGTCCCCGCCTCGTCGACCACCACCCGCCAGCCGCCTCCCGCTCGCCCGATCAGCCACCTTCATCACCATCTAGCTCCTTCCCACTACCAGCTACGCAACCCACGACCACAATCAAGGTCATCACACACCCCACACTATCACCAGTATCAATATCGCTGTCATCGACACTCATCTTCCTCGGCTCACTTTCGCGTCGACTTGTTTGGCCTAGGTGGTTGAGCACGTCCTCGACCGCCCGACCCCACACACGCCCCCCACCACACTCATTGCAAGATATGCCCAATCTGATTTCACTACTACCCTACTACACGCCCACACTACCCCCTTGCACAGTCTCCAATCCACAGCTGTAGTATTCCGGAATCCGAGTTCTGCCACCCGAGGCCCAAGTTGTTGGCCCTGTGTCGCTTCGATGCTGCTGACCCCTCCTCCCCGGGCCCATCTCCGACCCCCACTCCCCACCATCACCACCCACAACCACCACACCCACGCCACACGTACTCACTATGCCTGCAAACATAGCCACCCTCTTCCTGCCCGCTGATATGCACATTAGCCGACACCATCCCGTCAACAGCATCGCTGCCGGCCTCCTGCTGCTCACCACCGATCGCCGCCCAAGCCGACCGACCACTGCCGGCACCACCAAGAGCAAGCTAGCCATCGACAGGGCATTGGAGACGATGCATGTGGGTAGTGACACAAGTGCCAGTGGCATCAGTCCCTTGCCCCACCTCCTTCTCCCCTCCTTCTCCCCGCCTTGTCCATCCTGCCCCAGCCCACCTGTCAACCAACCCAGCTGGTGGCGAGAGGACCGACAGGACGACGAAGCCACCGGGCTGGCCAAGACAAAGAATAACAAGAGAGGGCAAGTGCAAGCGATAGGCGAGGGAGAGGGCCCAATGAACCATGCATCGCGAGCGAGTCAGCTCCTGCGAATGCCCACCGGCGCCGGATCGCTGCCGGGCGGGCCCACGTGAGCGACAGCCCAAGCAAACGAGCGGCCAGGCCGAGGACGATGTTGAGGTCGAGGATGCAGGCGTGAGATTGGGATCCCAGAGGAACGAGCGATGGCAGCAGAGCGAGTGTATGGGGCACAGAGACAGTTGACCTGGCGCGAGTGGTCATTGTCGCCATCACCACCACCTCCGCCACCCGCCGCCAGCCCACTTCATCTGCTCGTCCTCACTCACAGACAGCGTCACCGACTGATGATGACGCACCCATAGCCACTGTCTGGACTAATCCCACCCACCCCCTCTCACCCTCGACCTCGCCCCGTAGCTCACAACTGCCCGTGCCTTCGACTGCCTCATGCACCCTCCTCGACAACTCGCTTCACCGCCTCTGGCCCACTACAACGGCCACCACCAGCCCTCGCACATCGCGGAGACCGCCAACACAGCCGATGCTCATTGCCGCCTATCCCTTGCTTGCTTCTCCTGATGTAGTTGGGTGTGGACAACTCCCGACAGAACCTGGGTACCTGCTCTCCACCCGACGCTTGCGGATGACCGAGCCAACCACCGCTCTTACCTACTCACAAGGG
The DNA here is from genome assembly GCF_000142905.1 of Thecamonas trahens ATCC 50062. Classification (NCBI taxonomy): domain Eukaryota; order Apusomonadida; family Apusomonadidae; genus Thecamonas; species Thecamonas trahens. The sequence goes on along the minus strand of NW_013657675.1, from coordinate 652,488 downwards.
TCATGGACCGCCCCCACCGACTTTCTTACCTCCCGCTCGGCACGCTTGTTCTTGTTCCTGCATCTCTCTGTGGGCCTCCACCCGAGTCATACACCGTCCGCCCAGCCGCCAACCTCGTCGGTTGCGTCCGGTACTGCGGGCCGGCTCCAGACGGCTCCGGCAACGTTGTCGGTATCGAGCTGGACGAGCCGCTCGGCACCACCGATGGATGCTTCGATACTACTCGGCTGTTCGTCACTTCTACCCGTCCGCATCACACTTCTGTCCGCAACGAGAACCAGCTCGCGACTGCCGACGGCAGTGACGGGTCGTCCAACTTTGACACCGTCGTCACCCGCTCGCGTGAGCCGTCACTCTCTGGTCGTGGCGCCGGCGCACCCAAGCACTTTTACGGTGTTTTCGCCCGGCCGTCACAAGTTGTCCCGATTGCGGCCGCACCTGCCGACTCGTCACTGCCTCACGATGAGTCACTTGAGCTTCCGAATGCGTCTGCTGTGGCGCTACCCATCCCCGACGAAACCGTGGCCGTCTACCGCCGCGATCCCGAAAGGGCGCCTCTGCGCCTCGGCCGCCCGGCCCACTGGGAGCGCCGCGAGCCCAAAGCTGCCCTCAAGGTCGGCGTTCGGGTTGTCACTCGCGGTAAGCGTGGTGTCCTGCGCTTTGTCGGCCGCACCGCGTTTGCCCGCGGCGTTTGGTATGGCGTCGAGCTCGATGAGCCGCACGGCCGCAACGACGGCTCGGTCAAGGGCAAGTACTACTTTCTTTGCCCTCGCAAGCACGGCCTCTTTGTTAAGGCCTCCTCCATCATTACCGAGTTTGCGCACACAAAGCTGGCCAAAGTCCACAACCTCCTCTGCACCCTCCTCACCGAGCTCGGGCAGACGCCAGAGGAACGCGGCGTTGAGCGTGTTCTCTCGCCGACGTTGGTCACCAACGCTACACTCACCGACTACGAGCGCCTGCTGCGTTCTGTAGCCCGCGAGTGGCGCCTTGCACAGCTATAGCTCACTAATACCAGCCGCTGGGGTTTTCAATGGCTAGCGTGCAGTTCGTCGCGCAGCTGCGCCATCCGCAGCTGGTTCACCAGGTTGCGCAGCTCGGCACCGGTTGTTCCCTCCTCCACCTGCGCCGCGACGGCCGCTGCCTGCTCGTCGTCGAGCCCGCAGAGCCGAAGAATGGCTTCTCGCCCAGTAGCGTCGGGGCGCCGACCTCGATGTGGAGGCCAAGCCGCCCGGGTCGCACCAGCGCGTCGTCGAGCTTGTCGAGCCTGTTTGTGGCTCCCACAACAAGAACGCCGCTCGAATCGACACCAACTCCGTCGAGCTCGTTGAGCAGTGTCGAGAGCACTCGCTCCTGCACCAAGTCTGATCCGCCGGACGACCGCGAGCCGACAAGCGTGTCCACCTCGTCGATGAAGACCAGAGACGGCAGCGCCCGCCGCGCCTGAGCAAACACCCGTCGGATGTACGCCTCAGCCTCGCCAAGGTACGATGAGTACAGCGCAGCGCCAGAAATAACAAAGAATGAGAGTGAGAGCGCCGTCGAAAGCGCACGGACTAGCGAGGTCTTGCCGGTCCCAGGCGGGCCGTGGAGTAGCACGCCTGACGCAACGGCCAGTCCGTAGGCCTCAAACAGCTCCGGATACGCCAGCGGCTCCACGAGCGCCCGCCGGAGTTGGCTCACTGCGCTGTCCAGACCAGCGAGCGAGTCAAAGCCAGCTGTGGTAGAGTCGGCCTTGCCCACCTGGGCCTCGCGCGACATCGACGGCCGGACCACCACAAGAGCCCGAGTCAGAGCCTCTTCCCACCCGCAATCGCCGCTCGCCACACCTGCTGCTGCCTCGCGGACAAGTGCAAACAAGTCGCCGCCGACAAAGCCCACCGTCGCATCGGCCGCCGATGCGATGGCTGCTCGCGTTTCCGCGTCACCCACATCTTCGCCGGTCTCGCCTATGAGCGCCTCCAGCAGCACTTGGCGCACTTGCACGTCCGGCGGCCGGAGCGCAAACTCCTGGTCGAGCCGCCCCGGCCGTCGCAACGCACTGTCGAGTGCATTTGGTTCTGCGCAGGTGGCAATGACAAGTACCCGACCGCAGCCGCCCGACACAGCCCGCGCCCCGTCGAGGAGTGTGAGAAGCTGGGTAATGATCTGGCTCGACGCCGCGTTGGAGAGCATCGAGTCGCGTGCCGGCGCAAGCTCGTCGATCTCGGGCAGCCAGAGTAGGACCGGTCTGTCGGGTGCCGCTGTCGCTGCCGATCGCGCGCTGGCAAATGCTGCGCGGAGCTCACTGAGTGCACCGCCGACTTCAGCGTCGGCTGCAATCAGCGCCGCACGCTGCGCCACCAGCAAGCGTGCACCAAACTCGCGCGCAAGCCATGCCACAGCTGTGCTCTTGCCTACGCCCAACGGCCCCGAGAGCAAGATGCCGGCAAGCGGCTTGAGCCCAAACCGGGTGAATGCGTCCTGCGGCCCGAGCGCAAGCGCCACCGCTGCACGCACCGCAGCGATCTCCTTGTCTGCCGCCACCCACACCCCAGCCTGTGCCGCCAGCTCCATCTCACGCTCCACCTGCTGCTCGTCCTCGGCGTTTGCCGTGCTCCCGCTCGGCCCTGCAGCGCTGCCGCCAACAAGCTCGACCTGATGCCGGGTTTTGCGCCCGATGCCCACAAGGTGCCCGGCCTTCACGGGCCCGCCACCACCGGCAGCCGCCACCAGCTCGACCACAACGCTGTCGCAGCCGCCAATGCCAAGGGGAGGTCGATGCGGCCTCCCACGGGCACCTGGAGCGCGCATGCCGACATCAGCGCCAGCAGCTCACGCTCCTCTGCCACCGACAGCTGCTCCGTTCTCACAGCCCAACTCGCTGACGAGGCGACAACTACCGCATCATCACACACCAGCCGCACACCAAACGATAGATGCGGCCCCTTGTCCGCCTCAGTCGCAGGCACCGCCGCCGCCGGCATCGTCACCGCCGACGCCAGAGTCGGCGGCCAGGTTGACGACTCTGGGACAGCCTTGACCGGCGGCCAGACCACCGCCAGTGCCACCGTCTCCGCGTTCACCGGGACCCAGACACGCGCGCGGTACCGAGGCAGTTGTCCAGTCTCTCTACATTTGCCCCTCGTCCCCCTCGTCGGTACATACAGCCGTGGACGGTGCCACATGCCCGCCGCCGGACGCACCCTCGTCACCATTCGACGGATGCCGAGTTGGGTGCGCCGCCGCCTGCGATTGCGTCCGCCAACTTTGCCCATCGTTGCACCCGCTGGCTGCGAGCAACCAGTCCGATCCTACCACAGAGCAACTGAATGCGCTCACTGCACTTGCTTGCCGAGCATGCTGTCATGGCTCTTTCCTGTGGCGCAATACCAGCCGTGTGGCGAGGCCGTGCCATCAACAAGCCATCACTCGCGGCAGACCACTTGTCGAGGCTCTCGATCACAACTTCTATCTCCATCCCCAACCCCACCGGCGATCCCTACCCCCTTTCTACCACCTTGCTTTCCACCATCAGTCAGCCGTCTCTCGTCTCTCTCCCTCCCTGCCCAGATCAACCCCATCCCCACTCCTCCCGTCAAGCTGGGATCCCACACGACACGCACCCGCCCCCCTTCCCTACGCACACACGCGCACACTCGTCCACCCCGGGGGCAGACCGGGCTCCCACACGAGACCCACCCCTACCCAACACTCTACATGCCACCTGGTCTCGCACGGGTTCTGCTGTGGCTCGTTCACACGGCGTACGCCCTCGCCGTCGCCGCCGTCACCGCCTCTGCTGACCTCGCCACTCTTGGAGCCGCTGCTGCCGGTGAGCTCCTCCCGGACTCGGTCTGGCCGCCGCAAAAGACAGAGCTCCATCCGCCGGAGCACCTTGCGTTGATTGTGCCTACCAGTGCCCGGCGAGCGGTTCCGCACATTCTTTCCTGGGCCGCTGACATCGGGACGCTCAAGTGTACCGTGTACGAGACCGGGCCATCGGCGATGGCTCCGCTCGCGCTGACCGCAGCCGAAGTGGCGGCAGCGACGACGCCAGCCCCTGCGCGCGGCGTCGTCGTTCTGCCGAGCTCTGAGCCTGCTCCTCTCGACTCGGCCGCCACCGACGCCATGTATGTGCACCTCGAGGACGCGCGCTCGTTTGGCCCGGCGCCGCTGGCGGTGGCTGCGAAGCGACTCGCTGCTGACGTCACTGCCGGCAGACTCGCCGCCAGCGACATCGGCGAGGGCCATGTCGACGCCGCGCTTGGGGCTGAAGGCGTCGCTGGGCTTGGGCCGGTCGACGTTGCGCTGGTGGTCGGCGACGGCGGTGCACTTACAATCGCCGGCTTTAATCCGTGGCTCCTGGCCAACACCGAGTTTGTGGCGCTTGCGCCGCGCGGTGGCGCAGCGTTCATTACCCGCGCCGAGTTTGTCTCTGCTGTCCAGCGTGGGACAGCGACTGAGCAACGGTTTGGCCGCTAGCTCCCGGCATTGCTTCCATTCTTACGCTCGCCCATCCTGCGCGCCGGCACGCCGACGTACTTGCCTGACGCTGTAATGTCCGACATGACAACGGCGCCTGCCCCGATCACCACATTGTCGCAGATGGTGACCGGCAGGATGGTCGCGTTTGTCCCGATCAGCACGTTGTTGCCCACCACAGCCGCCCCGGTCTCGGGCAGGTCGTCCTCGGAAATGTGAGGCGCGAGGACGGTAAAGGCCGACGATGCAAACTTGACCCCGTGTCCGACAAAGCAATCCTCGCCGATGCACACGTTGCTAGCCACAAACGCGTGCGACTGCAGCCGCGTCCGCGCCCCGACACACACTCCCGGCTGGACCTCGGTAAACGGGCCCACAAAGACAGACTCGCCCAGGACGCACCCGTCGAGCTTGGTCGGATGGACCACCGTCACGTTCTCACCAAAAGTGACCCCGGTCATTCCGCAAGGAATTACCGTCGGTGCATGGCTCGATGCAGTGCTTCTGCTGTCTGCATCGCTTGTGCTGTCCGCGCGCCCCGCACCCCTCGCGCTCCCGATCTCCGCGCCGCTGCTTCGGCTCGCCCCTGCTCCCGCCACCGACGGCCCTCCGTCTCGCCTCACCGCGCAGGGTGTGCTGTCTGTCTCAGGGGAGCCAAGCATACTCATGGCCAAGTCCAGAGAAGAAGTAGAGCCGGTTACACTCTCTATGCTCGACAGGTGGAGATGGGTGTGGTTCCACCAGCGCGTCCGCCATAGTCCCCATCCGGCGCGTGGAAGCCCACGCCGTTGTGACGTGGGATGCAACACTTTCGTTACTCGCTCGAACCCGCATGAACTCCGCCGCCATCGCAGGCAAGCTACTGCCCACATCGAGCATCCTACATCAAATCACATCACATCACACAACTCTCCTCATATGCTTCCATGGATAACTCCCTCGCTACTGTCCGTCAACACTGGCATCCGCCCGTCATGACCTTGGCAAGTCACGGTAGGTCGGTCTCCAAAAAGCGCGCTGCCCGACACGCCCACCTCGCACCGACGCGCCCATCCTCCACCTCCACCTGACCACCCACCACCACACCCCAAACCCGACGGGGGCCGACTTCTGTCCACCTGGACCCACCCCCCCCTCCCACCCCTCGCCCTCGCACACTCTCGCATGAGCAGTCAAGGCTGGGATGCCCTGCTCCCTCCGCCTGTGGCGGCAACAGCTGGCACCACGGCCGACGGACGGCCTGTGGTCGACCTGGACTTTGGCGACGACGCGGACGCTGCTGCTCAGTGGCTTCTCCACGCGCTCCAGGCCAGCAGAGGTGGCGGTGACGGTGGTGGCGGAGAGGCTGGTGCCGAGGACGGCCTCTCGACCGCGATGATTCGCGTCAGCGTCGCCGAGGAGAACTCGGACGGGGTCATGGTCCCTGCACGGCTGCCGGCTGCCGAACATGGCCACTCGCGCGGCAGCGGCGGCGGCCACGGCCACTCGCACGGTGGGCCGCTGGTCAGCTGTCCGCCGTGCGCAGCGAGTGTCGCTGCCGTGATGGGCATGTGCGTGGCTGCATGGTATGCGTGGTACGCGCTACTCTTTGCGCAGACTTGCCTGACTGCTGAGAACCCCACTGAGGGCTGCTTCTCGGCATGGCTGGCGCCGGCACTCGGCCCGGGCTCGTACCTTGCGGGCCTCGTTTTCTTCCATCTGGGCGGCGCCGCATGCATCGCTGCCGCTGTTGGCCCGATTGCTCTGGTGGTCTCGCTGATGAGGACCAGCGGACGGCGGACGGCTTACACCATTGTGGCTCTCCTCGTCGCTGTTGTCGCCCCGCTTCTAGCTTGGCTCCTCCTCCTGCTTGCCTCGTCCCCCGCAGTCATCCCAGCCCATGCCGGCCAGCTCGCGCTCGTTGCTGACGCCATCGCCGCCGTTGCCGTTGCCCGCTTCCACCTTGCCGCCCCATCGTCGCACTCTGGCAACAACCTCCACACCCTCTAGCCTCATAACAAGCTCTGCCCCCCCCCCCCCGTCCGACCCACGCCGCATTCCCCCCTCAAGCCATTGAAACCATTGTGACATTCCCAGTTCCCCGCCCAACCGCCACCATTCCTCTCACACTTACTACTATCATGTCTTCGCTGGGAACCAAGGCCAACGAGGTCGGCGCTGCTGCTGACGAGCTTGTTGCTTCCGACGATGCCTCCGGCACCAAGGCCACCGCCGTTGCCCGCGCTGTCTCCCAGCTTCTGGGCGAGGCCTCCAAGTCTGGCGCCTCCACCCATGTCCTCCAGGTACGTCATATCACCAGCCGTCGCGACCTCTACACCCGCCGCCCGAGTTGGATCCGTTTTTTGGCCACGCTGCACCGCCCCCGCCCTGCCCCCTACACCCGCACACCCCTCCCACTGGCCCATCTGCACGCTTCGCGCTTGTGAACCTGACTGCCCACCCGCACGCTGATGCCTCGCTGCACCTTTCCGTCTCCCCACTTGTGCCGTACCTCCCCACTGGCCACCTCTCCCCGTTGTGTGGCCTTCATTTTTTCGTTCATGAACCAGCCGTTGTTCGTTCCTCCGACGCTTTGTCCATTCGCCCGCCGAACTGCCGAACCGCCGAACTGCCGAACCGCCGAAACAAACGCCACTCGGTTGGTCACTCGGTTGGTCACACGTTTGCCCGCCCTCGGTTTGTTTGTTTTGTTTGTCGGCTTTTGTTTGCGTCTCTGCGAGCAACACCTCTCTCACAACCCCCCCCCTCTCCTCCCCTGCTACCATGCACAGTCCGCCATGAACGTGGCCGACACCGCTGGCAAGGTCATCGCCGCCAAGCGCTCCAAGTCGGACAACGTCTCGTCGCTCAACGAGGCCCTAAAGAACGACATCCAGCAGCTTCATGACGCCCTCAACGAGGAGCCGAACAAGGCTGACGGCAAGCGCCGCAAGAAGGTACGCCCCCACATTCGCCCCCTCCCCTCTCCCCCCCCCGCTCTTCCTCTCTCTCTCCCTTTCTCTCTCCCTCCCTCCCTCCCCCCGCCCCCCGCTGTGGGATGGATGGCGACGGGCGCCTCTGTGCCTTTGTTTTCTTTCTCTTTCTCGGTTTGTTTAATTTGTTTGTGTTTGACACCCGCAGACCGGCAACACAAGCGACCGAGTAGAGCCACCAACTATTGGGGATGATGATAGAACACTTGGAATTACCGTCCGAGCGATGCTGTGACGATAACTTGCAACCTGACCCTCTGTTGACCATTTTTGTTGAGCGCTCTCGCCTCTCGCAGCCTTCTCATCAGACTCACCCGACCCGATGGAATGCGTGCGACACTAGGAGGCTGCCAAGCCCGCCGCCAAGGCCGACGACGGTGCCGCCGCCAAGAAGGCCGCTGACGAGGCTGCCGCCAAGAAGGCCGCCGATGAGGCCGCTGCCAAGAAGGCCGCTGACGAGGCTGCCGCAAAGAAGGCCGCTGATGAGGCTGCCGCCCGCCAGCAGCGCGAGGCCAACGCCGCCGCTGCCAACGCCGACGCCGCCGCTCCGGCTGCTGCCACCGAGGAGGTTGTCGTCGAGGCTGCCGCCGAGCCGGTCCAGCAGGTCTACGGTGGCTTCCAGCAGCAGACCTTTGGCTACGGCAACACCTTTGCCCAGCAGCCGCAGGGCACCCAGTTTGGCGGCATGCCGACTCTCCCGCCGGTCGTGACCAAGGCCGACAAGGTTGACCCGCGCCTCCCGACCCAGGTCCTTCCGCTCAACTACCCGCCGTTCCCGCCGCAGGCCTACGAGACCAAGTCGGCCGTCGCCGAGGAGGACTCGTCGTCCAAGAAGTCGAAGAAGTCGAAGAAGTCGAAGAAGTCGTCCAAGAAGACCAAGTCCGCTTCGACCGCCCCGGCCGCCTTTGGCTACCCGCAGCAGGGCTACCCGACTTACGGCGCCTACCCGCAGCAGGGCTACCCGACCTACGGCTACCCGCAGCAGCAGGCTTCCGGCTACCAGCAGCCGCAGCAGTTCGGCTACCCCACCTTTGGCTACCCGCAGCAGCAGGCCTCCGGCTACCAGCAGCCGCAGCAGTTTGGCTTCCCGCAGCAGCAGTTTGGCTTCCAGCAGCAGTTTGCCGCCTTCCCGCAGCAGCAGCAGACCTCGGGCTACCAGCAGCCGCAGCCGTTTGGCTTCCCCCAGCAGCAGCCGTTTGGCTTCCCGCAGCAGCAGCAGGCCTCGGGCTACCAGCAGCCGCAGCAGCAGTTCGGTGGCTTCCCGGGCGCCTACCCGGGCGCCTTCCCGCAGCCGCGCGTTGTCGAGGGTGAGGTCATCGCCCGCTACCCGGCCCCGCCTCCGTCGTACCCTGCCCCGGTCCAGAACACCTCCGATGATGACGATGCCGAGTCGGACGACGAGTAACTTGCACTTTGTTCTCCAGGGCAGATGACACTGCCTCTACGTGGACATGATCACCAGTGAACCAACATCTTCCCGTTGCCCGTCACCTCTTCCTCCCTTCCCCTTTTCCTGCTCTCCCCAAAAAACCGCCGTTATCCTCGCCTCCAATCCCCATCCACAGCCACGGACGCGGCCCTCCGCCACCCCACTTCCTCTTCCCAACCCTCTTCAACATGATGCTCGCCCCGATCGTGACCAAGGCCGACAAGGTCGACCCGCGCCTCCCCACCCAGGTCCTCCCGCTCAACTACCCGCCGTTCCCGCCGCAGGCCTACGAGGCCGCCGAGGCCGTTGACGCCGAGGACAACGACGCCAAGGCCAAGAAGTCGTCCAAGAAGTCGTCCAAGAAGTCCAAGAAGTCGTCCAAGAAGTCGTCGACCGCCGCCGCTGCCGCCCCGTCGCCCTACGGCTATGGTGCGTACCCTGGCTACGGCACCTACGGAGGCTATGGCTCGTTTGCCGGCTTTGACCAGCAGAACCAGCAGCCGCAGCAGTACGGCTCGTTCTACCCCGCCCAGCCCTTTGCCGCCCCGCAGCAGCAGCCGTTTGCCACCGGCTCGGGCTACTTCCCGCAGCAGCAGCAGCAGCAGCCGCAGCAGTTTGGCTACGGCTCGGGCTACTTCCCGCAGCAGCAGCAGTTTGGCTACGGCTCGGGCTTCTTCCCGCAGCAGCAGCAGCAGCAGTTTGGCTTTGGCTACGGCTACGGCTACCCTGCCGCTGTCCAGCAGCCGCAGCAGCAGGAGCAGCAGCAGGAGTAAGCGATCGTCCGACCGATCATCCAGCCGATCGTCCAAACGATCGTCCAAGCCATCGTCCAAGCTCACAATCAAGTCGACAAGTTGGTCGATGAGTACGATGACCCCAACGAGTAACCCGACGAGTAACCCGACGAGTATCCCGATGAGAAACCCGACGAGTAATCCGACGAGTATCCCGATATCTCGGCCATCCTTCTCATCTCCCTCCCTCCCGACTCTAGTGTCCAATGAACGCAAGCCAATCTTGTCCACCCCTTCTCCCCCCCCCCCCCCCCCCAAATCCCAACCAAACTCGTTGTCGCGGACGCAGACTCGACGCCCGCACCACACAATGCTGCGTATCGTTCTCGCTAGCGCCACACTGCGTGCCGCCACCACGCCTACGTACGTCCCACCGCCTCCTGCACAGTTCCACCTTCCATCCAACCGCCCCCTTCCCCCCTCCCCCACTCTCCATGCCCATGCCCATGCCCCATGTCCATGCCCATGCCCATGCCCATGCCCATGGTCCACAGACCAAAAAATGGCTGACGACTCGACCCGCTCCCACACCACCCACACACACCCCATACCCACCACCACCAACACCCTCTCACCACCACCCCCTCCTCCTCCTCCTCCCTCCCGCATACCCTCTCCACAGCTCCCTGGCATCGTCCCCTGCTGTCGCCACTGCTCTGGCGGGCGTGCGGACGCTGACGTCGTCCTCTGCAGCTGCGGCCGGCGAGGCGACCAACCGCAACGCCAAGCGGCCCATCTCGCCGCATGTCACCGTGTACAAGTTCCCGGTCACCGCTATCTCGTCCATCATGAACCGTGTGACCGGTATGGCTCTGGTCGGCGGCCTCGCCACCGCCTCGCTCGTCTATCTGCCCTCGTCGGGCGACATCACCGACTGCGTCCACGCCTTCAAGGACGCCGCTCCCGCCCTCGTCCCGCTCGCCAAGTTCTCTGTCGCCTTCCCGCTCACCTACCACTACCTGGCTTCCGCCCGCCACATCTACTGGGACGCCACCGCAAAGGGCCTTGACCTCGAGTCGGTCAACACATCCTCGACCGCCATCATCGGCTCCGCCTCGGCTCTCTCCGCCGTTCTCGCCTTTATGTAGAAGCCTCCCGCTCTTCCGCTCGCTTAAACATCGTCGTCATCGCTGGTGCTGCTGCCCGTGCCCGCCCTCCCTCTGACCTCACCCACTCCCATCACCGCAGCCACCGCCTCGCTCGCTCCGCGCGAGATCGTACGCAGCGACTCGAGCCGCCGCGCCGCGCCGTCCGCACTCCTCCCACCCACACGCATCTGCGAGCTGAGCCCGTCGAGATAGAGCCGGAAAAAGCAAACGAGAGGTATGCGAGATAATTGGCTACCGCTACTGCAACCTCGCCTGCCCGCGACATGCTCATCGTCGCCAGCGCCGCTGCCGTCGCATCCACATCGCCAGCACTCGCCACCCCCGCCAGCGCTGCCCGCGCCACCGTCCGCACTGCCGCATCCACCATCTCACCCTCGCCCTCGCTTCCGTTCTCGTTCTCTCTCAGTGCCTTGAGTGCCTGCGCCAACTCCGCGGCCCCGATCTCGCCGCCGCCGCCGTCGCCGAGCTCCTCACGCGCCATCGCCACCACCCACGGCTCGCCCTCACTCGCGGCTTTCCGCCCAGCCTCTGCCAACTTGTCCGCTGCCGCCGCCACCCGCCATCCGACCGCATCCTCGGCGCTCTGCTGTAGTGCCTGTGCCAGTGCCGCCTGAGGATCCGCCAGCGCCGCCACGACCGTAGCCAGAAGCTCCGGCTGTGCTGCCACTCCCACGTTGCCCAGCAGCGTCGCATCCAGAAGCTCCCGTGCACCGCACAGGCTCTCCACCGAGGTAAATGGCGCACCCGCCGCCCGCAGCTCGGCAAGTATCTCCCCCGCCGTCACCGCAGGTCGCGGTTCGCTGCCATCACGTAGTGCCTCGCCGAGCGCCGCAAACAGCTCGGCCCACGAGACAGCCTGCGCATGCGACGCTGCGTCCCACTCGCTCGCCTGTACCCCGGCAAAGCCCGCAAGCGCAAAGACTTGCGCAACCGCCTGTGCATAGTCTACCCATGCCTCCTTTGGCACCTCGGCCAGTCCGCCAGACATCGTCCGCCTGCACCTGACGGTCGCCTCGCTCGCCGCTCGCCCGCGACTCGAGCCAAGTCTTTACCCCAGCCGTCACCGACCCGCCACGGCCACTGCCTGCGAGACGCTGCTCATCTTACTGTGTTCACTCTTCGCTCGACGAGAACGTGCCCCACTCGTCGTCATCGTCGCTACCGCCACCGCCGCTGGTCAGCAGAGCTCCGCCAAGCTTGAGCTTGATGACCGGCCGCGACGGCTTGACCTCCCCAGCAGGCGGAGCAGACCCTCCTCCGCTCGCTGCCTCGCCTGCTCCGGCCGCCACTGCCGCTGCGGGGGCCGCCGCTGCAGCCGCAGGCATGCCGGTGGCCGCCACCGCGCCGCTGCTCGCGACCGCGGCAGGTACGGGGGCCGCAGCCTCCTCGGTCTTGACAGCAACCTTGGTCCCCGCCTCCTGCATCGCCACCGCCGTCGACGGCTCGTCGGCAACGTCCATGGCCTGTGGCATGGCCGCTGCCACATCCTGCTGCTTAATCACAAGCTTGAGCCGCGGCCGCTCGGCCTGCGCCGCTGGCACCTCGTTCGGGAGGCAGACCGGCTTGCCGTAGCCAAACAGGGCGCGGTAGACCGCCCGCCACCCGGCAGCACGCTTCGAGTCGTATGCCGAGACCACATTGAGCTGGTGCCAGACGACCGATGTGAGCTTGCGCGCCGCCACGAGCTCCGTCACCGGCGAGTGCAGCTCCTTGTACATCGGCGCCCGCCCCACGTGTGCGGCCACATGCTTCAGCACCACATACGCCGTCGTCGTCACAGGCTCCGCCGCAAGTAGGCCCAGGAACGACGTCAGCGCCGCGACACTGTCCAGCGCCACAAGATCCACAAGCCCGCAGTACGCCACCACACGCACGTCGGCAAACTTACCGTACGCCGCTGCCTCGTACAGCTTGTCAAGCACCTCGCCACGCGGCACCCGCGAGCCCGGCGCGCCTGCAAGCGCCGCAATGCCCGCCAGCGCTGCCTGCGAGACCACGTCGTGGTACGACGGCAGGATGCGGTAAAAGTCGAGCGCAGAGCAGAGCTTGCGGTACATTGCAAGCCCGATGGCGCTGTCACGACTGGCAAGCGCCGTTTGCGTCAGCGCCTTGTACAGCTCCGCCACAAAGAACGCATCCGTGAGCTCGTTCGACGAGTTGTCGTTGGTCTTGAGGAGCTCGCCCAGAAAGTCGCGAATGTGCTGCGGCGACTCACCCGAGGCATCGCGCACAATCGCCAGTGCACGCACCATCCCCACCAGCACGTGGTACGCCGCAAGGTCAGAGTAGTCGTTTGGCTTGAACCGCGAGCCGTCCTCATAAAAGTAGAACGACTTGAAGAGCGAGATGAGTGTCTCCAGCGCCGCCCCGGCGTTCCGCACCGTCGCCGCTGTCGCCAGCCCTGCCGCCGCCGCGCTCCGCACCGCGTGGTAATTACGCGTGTCCTCCAGAATCGCCGCAAGCGCCTTGATCGCGTCGGGTGTTCCGATCTTGCCCAGCTCCGCAATCGCCGTCAGCTGGCCCACCACGTCGCGCTCAAGCGTTGCCTGGAACACCCAGTTGTCCTCCGACTGCACAAACGTGATGGTGCCGAGGAACATGAGGTCGGGGTCCGGCCGCAGCCACAGAATTGGCGCGTCGTTCATCGCTGTCACGTCCACGCTCGCGTACTCGCCGTTCTCCAGCTTGACAGTCTTGGCACGCGCCTTGCGGTTCTTCGAGTTGACCGGCGCAGAGCACACATTGTACACGTCGTCGATGTGGAGCACGTGGTCGTAGAGCCCGTCATACTCGTGGATTCGCAGAATGAGCGGGCCCGTAAACTTGTCGCTGTTCCAGTCGCGCACGCCCTCCTGTCGAATCGCAACCTCGGCCATGTGCTGCTTGCGGTTGAACCAGAACCCGCAGAGCAGCGTCGGCGAGCCCGCCCGCGACACCCACATCTCTGCAAACTCCCGCAGCGACGAGTCCTTCTTGCACAGCCGCGCAAAAATCTCGCCTTCAAAGTCCAGAATCGTCGCAAGGTCAGAGTCCAGCGCACGCCGGCACGTCCCCACAAGCAGTCGCTTGAACTTTTCCGGCCCGGCTCGCGTCTGCAGCATGTGCATGACCACAAAGGCCTTGACTCCAAAGACGCTGCCGTACGAGAGCGCGTGCGAGACAAGACTCAGCCCGGCCACCACAGGCAGCGCGTTGACCGCGCCAAAGTCCTCCATCAGCGCCGCAGGGTGCGACTCGAACGTCGGATGCGAGAGCGGCGGCATGACCACGCCCGCAAGCGCGTTCCCGCCCTCAACCACTCGCACAACTTGCATCGACGAGTAGAGCGCGAGCTTTGCAGCCGCAATCCCAAACGCCGCCCGCACAAACTCGTGTCGCAGCAGCCGCGCGAGACCCTCAAGCGTCCACACCTCCGACCATGTCGGCACATCGATGAACGCTCCAAACCACTGCGTCGCCACCGCGAGCGCGAGCTCGCACGCCGCAGGCTGGACCTGGTCCGCCACACACGCGTCGTGGAGCAGCGCGTCGGAGCAGAACGCCACCGTCGCACCTACCACTAACGTACCAGGCAGCTCTTCCAGAAACGCAAGCTTGAAGTTCTCGTGCGGGTACGGGAGCCCGAGGTAGTCCTCGTAAAACTCAAAGATGTCGTACAGCGCCGCCGCCGTGTGCACCGCCCGCTCGGCCTCGCCGGGCAGGCAGAACGTGGTCACAAATGGCAGCCGCGGGTCCTGCACCACTTCAAACGGTGCCACCGCCAGCGAGAGTGCACCAGCCGCAGTAGGAACCTCGAGCATGTAGTAGAACGTTTTGGTAGCCCCGTCGCCAGTCTCAACCTGCGACACCAGCGTGCCCGATGCCACAACCATAAACCGCGCGTCGACCGTAAACGCAAACTCGTATAGCGGCCGCGAGATTCGGTTGTCCACGCACGGCAGCCACATCCGCGTCGACAGCGGCTCGCCCGTCGTGTGCAGCTGCGGCGCCCGCATCGGAAACGCGTCTGCGTCCGGCAGCACAAACCGCAGCCCGCCTGCCGGCGCCGTCACCGAGTACTCGATGCGAACAACCACAGGCTCAAAGTACGACGCCTTCATCCGCTGCTGCCGCGACGCCAGCGCCGCAGCCGCTCCGGCCGCAGCCGCCTCGGACAGTCCCTTCTTCTTCTTCTTCTTGGCCTTGGCCGCAGCCTCCTCCTCACTCCCGCCGGCCGCAGCCTTCTCCCGCGTCGCTCGCTTGATCTTTGACGTCGACATGCCCAGCCTCGATGCCACAGAGTTGTCCTCCTCGTCGTCGGACGAGTCCTCGTCGGCCGGTGGCGGAGCAACCCAGCCCTTCGCCGCCTCGTCGCCGAGCGGCACCGCCCGCGGCACAAGCTTGACTTCCTTGGGCAAGTACACCAGCAGCTCACCCGCATCGGCAGACGCCATCGCCGTCGCCAAACACTCATCGTAGCGACCAACCGACCACGCGGCTTGGCCCTCGTACTGAGGCACCACCCGCTGGAGAGCATCCTGAAAGGCGTACTCTGCCACCACGCCATCCACCGTGATACGAGTAATGTCCAAGTTCCTTGCATTAAACGAGAACCTATCCAAGCTCTCATCCAGAGGTGCCAGCGTCATCTCAGTCATGCCAGCCACCCGTGTCGCCTGCATGTCGATGTCCAGCGCTACCCGCTGGTGCGTCACACGAAACGGTGCGTCCATGGTTTAGCCTAGCACAGGGGAATGAGGGAGAGCGAAAGGGAAAGGGAGAGGAAGACAAAGACGTGGGGCTTGGTGCCACAGTAGATTGGTGGGGTTGGGGGTGAGGTGGGGAGGAGGTGGAGTGGAGTGGGCGTGTTTGGGTCACGTTGGTGGGGGTGGGGGGTGGTGGGGGTGCCAGTGGTCGCTCTGCGACTCGTCGGGCGAGGATGGGTCGGAGCGGAGGTGCCACCGCCACCCTCCCCCCCCCACCCCCACCACACACACACCCAATCCCCCCACCCGCCCGCTCACCCTTTCCCATCAGCCTCAATCCCGACAAACTACTTTACGACTTGCTACCAGCCAGCCAACCACTGGCTCAATCCCTCCCTTCTCGTCCAGACCTCGAGACAGCACCAGCGCTGCCATCGCCATCATCAGCCCAGCGTACACACTCAACGCACACTCAGCGGATCTTGCCTTGGATAGAGGCCGACATGGACTCGATGCGGGAGACCCAGCGGTTGAGGCCGGCAAGGGTCTCATCCTTGGACTTGGTCTTGGAGGTCAGCGTCAGGCGCTGCTCGACCTGGTCGATGTAGCCGAGGATGCGGGCGTCGAGGATGAGCGAGATGAGCAGAGCTTCGACCTCGGCGTCGGGAATGCGGAGCTTCTTGGCCACAAAGCCGATCGAGATGTTTGTGTACGGCGCAATGAGCTGGAGAATGACGTTGGTGCGCACGTTCTTGAGCAGGTCGTCGATGTAGACCTTGAGAAAGTTGTCAAACGACCGGCGGTTCGTCCGCAGCACGCGCTCAAACTCGTGCAGGTCGTCGCGCTGGTACGCCGAAACAAGCGCCACAAATGACGAGATCTCGCGGTTCTCCACATAGCCCTTGACCTCGTTGGCCGCCAGCGGGTCTACTGTTGACTCGCAGAGCATCGACGAGAGGATGTACATCTTAAGGCACCCAACCGCCCGGCCATCCGACGCGTTGTCGTACGCCTTGAACGACTCGAAAAAGTCGCGCTGTGCCGCCTCAAAGTCGCCCATCATCAGGTTGTTCTTTCCGCCACACTCGCGGATGATGCCCATCGTCCGCGGGTGCGAGATCGCGTCCGAAACCTCCAGCGACTTTTCGTACAGCTCGGTGAGCTTCTTGCGGTTCCGCGTCTTGGTGTGCATCTGGATCTCCAGCGCGTACGCCTCCAGCCTCTGCGCCCCGGTCGAACCCTCAGCGTCGCAGATCGCGTACAGCTCGTCCAGAACACTCTTGAGGCGCGCGTGGTCGTCCTTCTCGCGGTACACGTTGCCAAGCTTGAGCAGGATCTTGTACCGCAGCTTGTTGTCGTCCTTCAGCGCCTCCAGCGCCAGCGAGTACACCGCTTCCAGCAAGTCCACATCATCGGCAGACTTGGCAAAAAAGTCCAGTTGCTCAAACACGCACTTCTCCGCATGGTTCCGCGTCACAATCGCCGTCTGTCCCAGCTCCACCTGCCGCCGAAAGTAGCCCAGTACCTCATCGCGAGCGTGCCCGAGCCCAAACGCCAGACGCGCCAGAAACCCCACCGCGTCGTACGTGTACTCACTCGGGTTGCCCCGCTCCTCCTCCAAGCGCAGCACCTTCTGAAAGCCCTCTAGCGCCTGCTCCGCATGTGCGTCGTCCATGAGACCTGTCACCATGCCCCACCATACCCGCGCGCACACACCATGCCGCCCACCCACCCAGAGTCAGTCACAATTTCGTTCCATCGTCGCCGCCCCCCCCCCCCCCCCCCCCGGTCGCCCTTCCACTCTGACCCCGCGGCCACGGCCATGGTGGGGCAAGGCATGCACACAAACTACGACTACCACGTACTCTTCGACTCGTGGAATGCGTTCTCAAGCGCAATGTCGGGGTTGTCGTCCTCAGACTCGGAGTCTTCGATCTCAAACGACCCAGACTCGTCAGAGTCTATGATGTAGAACTCCTCTGACGATGACATGATTTCGGGCTTCGGGAGGAGACAGGTGCCTCGAGTCGCCAGCTCAACCAACGTCAACTGATGCCATCCCCGACTTGCGACGTGCGTCGATGGTTTGCAGTGATGGGCTGGGTGGCAACAATTCAATACTCATGGTCCGAGTCCGACGGTGGCGGCCCAAAGTCAATCGACTCGAACGACTCGTGGATCGAGTGCAGAAGCGCATCGGCAGACTGCTCCAGCGAGTCGAGCTCGAGCTCAAAGAGCGAGCCCTGATGCTGCGAGTCGAACGACGCCGCGTCAGAGTCGCCGCCAGACTCGGCTGCCTGCAGCCGCTGCACTTCTCGGACGTTGGCAATGAGCCCGCGAGTCTGCTCCACGAGTCCTGTCTCGATGTGCTCGAGCTTCTTGCGAAGCGCCGCGTTTTCGGCCTCGAGCGCTGCTGCCCGCACCGCGAGCTCGCCGCCATGGATTCCCAGACTCTCGTCGGAGATGTCCATGTGTGCGATGATGTCCTCCAGCTCGTCGACAACAGAGACAACCGGAAGGATGGCTGAACGCAGCGAGCCGACCGGATCCGACGCTGCCATATGGACAGCCTCGTCACTCGCGCCAGCGCCGGTCTTGCTCGGCGACGTCACCGCCGCAAGCTGCGACTTGAGCGACGCAACGAGCGCAAGGCACCGCGAGGCCTCCTCGTGCGCCGCCGCATTCGACGTGATCGCCGCCATCGTCGGCGTGATCGCCACGTCCATCTCCGAGTCGTCGCCAAACATCGCATCGTGCTCCGTCTCGGTCAGCACCCTCCGGAGGTGCGCCGGCACCACCTGCCGCTGCTGCGCCGCCACGCCCTTGACCGTCTTGTACTTGATCCGCATCTGTGCCAGCTGTGCCCGGAGCTTCTTGTTTTCTTCCGACGCCTCCTCCAGCGCGTGCACCACCTTGAGGTGCTGCATGTTCGTCACCTCCATCTCAGACACCTTGGACAGTGCCTCCTCGAGCTCGGTCTGCAGCGACGACCGCGTCCGGCTCACAGAACTCACCTTGGACTCGAGCCGCTTCACCCGCGACTCGTACTTTTTGCGCATATCCTCAAGTGTCACCCGCGCCTTGCGGTTTGCCGCCGTCTCCGAGTTGGCCTCCTCGGCAGCTGCCACACGCGCCGCGGCCTTCTTCTTCACCGCCGCGATGCGCTCGTCAGCCTCGCGCCGAACCGCCAACACCTGCGCATCCGCCTCGTTCGCCAAAGCCTCGGCTCGCGCTCGTCCCGCAGACGCTGCATTCGCCTTTGCTTCCGCGGCCTGGGCGCTCGCACGTGCCTCCGCAGCATCGGCCCGCGCAGCGGCTGCCTCCGCCTGCGCTTGCTCGAGCTCACCCATCACCGTCCGCAGCTTGATCGCCAGCTTCTTGGCCTTGATCTGCACCTGGGGCAGCTGGTCGCCATGCGACGCCAACTCGGAGAGTTCCGAGAGCTGCTCGCGCAGCTCGGCCTGCTTGCTCGCGCAGAACGAGTGCTCCTCGCGGACCGCCGCAAGCTCCACCTGCACCCGACCAATCGCCTCACGCTCCTCCCTCACCGCGACCTTGAGCTCGTTGCACTTGGTCGTGAGCCGCGAAATGAGGTCACGCTGCTTTGACTTGGCCTTGGAGTGGGCAACAACCTTGGCCTCGGCGTTCGCCTTGGCAGACGCAAGCTGCTCCGCCTGCGACTCGAAGAACTTGGCTTGCTCCTGCGCCCGCACCAGCGCCTCGCGATCCGCAGCCGCCGACATCGCAAGCTCCGACGCTGCCTTGCGCTCGCCTTCCAAGTCGATCCGCGCCTGAGTCTCGCTCGCCCGCGACACCCGGAGCGCATCCTCCAGTGACGCCACCTTGGCCTCCAGCGCTTCCTGGTCTGCCAGCTCGGATTTGGACGCATCCAGCTCCGCCATCTGACTCTGCAGCGACTCAAGAATCTTCTTCGGCGTCCGCGACTCGCTCTCGTACAGCCGCAGCTGCGTCGTGAGTGATGCCACCGCAGCGTCGGCCTGGCGCCGCGCCTCCGCCGCCTCAGTCACCTCGCTCCGGAGCTCGGTCACCGCCATCTCGGCATGCATTCGCTCGCTTTCGAGCTCAGCCTGCGCCTTGCCCAACGCCTCCCGCAGCTCGCCCAGCGTGGCCTCCTTCGACGCAACCTGCGCCCGCAGCGACTTCGCCTCGGCACGAGCCTGCTCCAGTCGGGTGCTGGTCTCGGCCTGCATCGCGAGCGCGCTGTCGAGCTCGCGTCGGAGGCTTCCGGCCGCGCGGGTCGACGCCGCCAGCTCCTGCTCACGTCCAGCCAGAGCCGTGCTCTGAGCCACGGCCTCGCTCTTGGCATGCGCTGCCTCTTGCTGCGCTGCCGCCAGCCGCCGCGCTGCCTCCTGAGCCTCGGCGTGGCTCTCGCTCCGAATCTTGTCCAGCATCGCCCGCAGCCGTTCCACCACCCCGTCGGCCTTGGCCCGTGCCTCCACAGCCTCGGCCTCGCGAGAGCGCAACATCTCCAGCTCGGCCGCAACCTTGGCGTGCGCCTCGCTTCGCAAGCTCAGACTCGCCTGCAACTGCTTGGCGCGCTCCTGTGCGGAGCTCGCTGTCCGCTCCGCGGCCTCCACCCGCGCCGAGAGCCGCGCAACCTCGGCACGGGCCTCGTCGAGCGCCTCCTGCGCCATCGCAAGCTCGGCCTGGGCTGCAGCCCGAGAGTCGGCATTACTAACGCACTCATCCATGGCCTCGGCAAGCGTCGTCGACTCGGTACTGAGTGCTTCACGCGTCCGCGCAAGGTCCGCCCGGATCTCGTCTGCAGCCTGCTCGGCTCGCGCTGCCGTCTGCCGCGCTGCGCGCAGCTCACCGCGGTTCGCCTCAAGCGCACTGGCCAGCGACTCAATCTTTTGCTCTGCAGCATGGAGCTGCGCCTGCGCTGCCTGCGCCACAGCAGCCCTGTCGTGGCACATCGATTGTGCGGCTTCTAGCTGCGCCGCGAGCCCTGCAGCCTCCGACTCGGCCTGTACCTTGGCCTGCAGTGCTGCCTCAATCGAGCTCTGCAGCCGCGCCCGGTCGTCCGCCGTCGCCGCCAGGCTCTCGCGCAGCTGCGCCAGCGTTGTCGCCGCCGCCGCGTCCTGGCCCTTAAGCTGCGCCGTCAGCGCTGCCTGGGAAGCCATTCGGACCTTCAGCTGCTCCATCTCAGCCTTGCACGCCTCGACCTCGCGCCGCAGCGCCGCAGCATCCTCCAGCGCATTTGCAGCCTTGGCTGCCTCGGCATCCGCCCGCTCGGCCTGCTTGGCCGCCCGACCATCCGCAGCCCGCGCCCGTCGGTCCGCGCTCTCAAGCGACCGCCGCGTCTCCTCGAGCTCTGCAGTCGTCGCCGCCGTCTGGGCCTCGGCTTCGGCCACACGGTCCGCCGCCGCGTCGGTCTGCGTCGTCCGCTCTGCTAGCTGCGCGCGAGCAACTTCGAGCGCCGTCTTGAGCTTGGCAAGCTCCTCGCTCCCTGCCGCCGCCCGTGCCTCACTTGCCTCATGCTCCGCCCGCAACTCGCGAAGCTTGTCTGCAGTGTGCGCGTGCTCCGCGGCTTCCTTTTCGAGCTCATGCCCAGCCCGAAGCACCTCTTGTGAGAGCCGGTTTCGCTCCTCGAGCGCTGCCGCGAGCCGATGCGCGAGATCCTCCCGCTGGTGCTCCGCCTGCATCACAGACGTCTCCAGCTGGTTCGAGAGTGTCGAGAGCGCATCCTCAGATGCCGCCTGGCTCGAGACCTGAGCCTGCAGCTCCCGGAGCGAGTCCTGTAGCTGGGAAATCTGTTCCACCGCAGAATGCAGGTCGAGCTCGAGCTGCTTCTTCGACGACGTGGTCTCGTCGAGCGACGCCCGCAGCATGCTGATAGTCTGGTCCTTGGACGCCACCAGTGCCGCACTCTGCGCCTCGGCCTGTGACGCTGCAAGCTCGGCTGCTTGCGCGCTCGCCTGGGCGCTCGCCAGCTCACCGACCCGGCCGTGCGCCCGCTCCTCGGCAGCAGCCAACGCCGCCTTGACTGACGCCAGCTCGCTCCGCAGCGAAGCCTCGGTCACGTTTGTTCGCTCCAGCGATGCCAGAGCGTCCTTCAGTGCCTGCTCGGTCGTGTTCACCCGCGCCTCCAGCGCATTGGCCCGTCCGCTCGCTTCGCGCGCTGCAATACTCGCCTCGCGCGCCGCGCCAGTCTCCCGTGCCAGTGCACTCGCGCTCGACTCGGCGCTCGCCCGCAGCGCCACAAGCTCCTGTTTTGCCTCGGAGAGCTGCTCATTGAGCAACTTCCACTCATCACGGACCGCAGTATGAGCGCTGCGCTCCGATGCCAGACCGCTCTGTGCCGCTTCAAGCTCACGAGACAGAATGCGGACCTGGTCCTGCAGTGCTCCAGCGGCCGCCTTGGCCGACGCAGCCTCGGACCGTAGCGCTGCCACCTCGTCGAGCGCATCGCGGTGCCGCGCAAACACCGTGTCGCGGTTCGTCGACGACGACTCCAGCTGGGTCAGTAGCGACGCCTCGCGCGCTGCCGCGTCGTCCTGCACCTGCGACAGCGTCGTCGAGACCCGCGCCAGCGAGCTCTCCGCAGCCACAAGAGCTTTGCGGGTCTCGGCATGCTCGGCTGCCTCACGCGCCGCAGCGCTGCGCGCCGCTGCCTCTGCCTCGCGCGCAGTGCGCAACGCTGCCGCCGTCTCCTCCGACGACCCACGCAGCTCGGCGAGCTCCGCCGCAAGCTTGTCGGCCCGCGACACTGTGTCCGACATCCACATCTGCGAGGCCGAGACCGACTCGTCCAGCGCCTCGCGCCGCGCCTCGTACCGCAGCAGCTCGCGCCGCGCCGTCTCGAGCTCGTTCCGCTGAGCCTCGTGGGCCGCTCGCAGCTGCGCAAGCTCCTGACTAGCAGCCTCGTGCTGGCCTGTCAGTGCCTCTAGCCGGGTCGACTCGAGCTCGCGCGCTTGGTGCTGCCCAAGCGCGTGTCGCTGCGCCTCGGCAGTCTCGTCCCTTTGCGCCGCCAGCGCGTTGCTCAGCGTCGCAACCTCGGCCTTGGCGAGCTTGAGCTCCTTGACCGCGGCTGCCCTCGCTTCGTCTGCTCTCTGTGCCGCAGACTTGGCCGTGTCGCGCTCGCTCGCCAGTGCATTGATCTGCTTGGCCGCGGTTGCTTCGGCCACCACCGACGTGTTGTGCAGCTCCTGGACAGCGGCCTCAAACTCATCGACGGCCTTGGCCCGTGCGTTGAGTTCCTCCGAGAGCGAGAGCACCTGGTCCTCCAGCGATGCAATAGTTGCGTCCCTCTTGAACGCAAGCTGCTCGGCCTCGCGGCTCCGCGCACGCACAAGATCGTTCAGCCGAGCCACTTCGGCCTGCGCTTCGGTCGCATCGTCCGTCAACGCCGCCAGCCTCTCGCGCGCCACCTGAGCGTCGGTGGCCCGGCTCTCTGCGAGCTCCTTGGCGGCCGCAAGCTGCTCGCGGAGCACCTCGTCATTGACCTCGAGCCGCATCAGCCGCGCACGCAGCTCGCGCTCGGTCATTCGCACTTCGTCGAGCTCGTCCGCCAACGACGTCTCGTGTGTCGAGTACCGCGTCAACGACGCCTCCATCGATGCTAGTGCCAGTGTCGATGCGTGCGCCTGTGACTTTTCGAGCGCCACAGACTCGGAGAGCGTTGCAAGCTCGGAGAGCGCCGCGCGATGATCGTGGCTTGTCCGCGACAGCTCGTTCTCCAGCCGCGACGCGTTCGACGCTGCTGCCCTTGCGTCAGACCGCGCCGTTGCCAAGTCGGCAACCGACGCAGTATGGTCGGCTGTCAGCGCCTCATACTTGTGGCGCACGTTGTCAAGCTCGTCGCTGAGCTCACGCGCCCGGGCCTCAGCAGCCTCGCCCGACGCCTGCGCCGCTGCGAGACTCGCCGCCGTCCCGCCGAGCCTGTTCGTCAGCTCGTCAACCCGCGCCTGGAGCTGGCGCTGCGCCGCCTGCGCCTCGTCGGCCTCGTTCGACGCCGTCGACAGCTCGGCGTGCTTTTGCTCCAGCGCCCGCTTGGTGTCGGCCAGCGTGCCGTGGAGGCTCACGACCTTGGCGGACGCTTTCCCGAGTTCGGTCTCTGCCGCGTGGAGCTCGTCGACCCGCGACTGCAGCTGGCTCCGAAGCTCGTCGGCGGTGAGTTCGGCAGCGTGCCGGGCCGCGCTAGCGTCGCGCGCCATTGCGCGCGCGTGCTCGAGCTCGGCCTTGGTCTTGGCCATCTCGGCCTTGACCTCCGCGAGCGTGTCCGTGAGTGCGTTCGACTGGGCCCGGCTGGCGTCCGCGTCGGCCGCCGCCGTCTTGACCGCTGATGTCTTCTCGCCGAGCGAGGCCTTGAGCGACGCGACCTGCGCGTTGAGTGCAGCAACCCGCTCGTCGCTTGCGCTCGCGCTCGCCTCAGCCGAGGCCGCGTTGCGCTCCGCAGCCTTACATGCCGCCCGCTCGCGGGTGAGCTCATCAAACAGTCGCGACTTGGCCGCCTCCAGCTCTGCGACCTCGTGCTTACGGTCTTCATGCATGGTATTCCAGTGCGCCTTTTCGGTCTGTGCCCGCTCAAGCGCCGTCGCCATCCGGTCGCGCGCCGTGACGGCGTCGCGGGCTGCAGCACTCGTCGCCTCAAGCTTGGTCCGTGCCTCGCGGAGGTCGGCTTCGAGCGCCGATGCATGATCGGCAAGCACACTGTGTGCGCCGGTCGAGGTCTCCAGCTTGCGCTCGGCGTCCGCGACCCGGGTCTCGAGCGCAGCAATAATGGCCCGCCCAGAAGCAGCCTCGGCCTCGGCGGCCTCGAGCTTGGCCGATGCCGACGCCAGCTGAGTCGCCAGCTCGGACGCCTTGGCGCTCGCCGTTTCGGCGGCGGCCTCGGCCTTGTCACGCGCGTTGCGGGTCGCGGTGTGGGCGGCAGCTTCGGCAGCAAGCTCGCCGCGCGCAGCGCGCTCGGCCTGTGCCGCCGCTGCTGCATCGCGCTCGACCGTGCCTTGCAGTGCCGTGAGTGCTGTCTTGGTAATGACCATGTCCTCGTTAACCGCCGCGAGCCGGGTGTGTGCCTCGGCGACAGCGCTACGCTCACGAGCGAGATCGTCGCGCAGCGCCTCGATCTGGGCCGCAGCGTGCTCTGCAGCGAGCGAGGCCGTGTGTGCAGCAGCCTCGGCGGCGGCAGCGTCTGCTGCCCGATCGCGGGTGGCCTCGTCGAGCCGGTCGCGCCAGCGCTTGATCTCATCGTCGGCGTCGGCGGCGCGAGCCGCGAGCTTGGCTTCCATCTCGGACGCGTGGTCTTCGGCCCGTGCCAGCTGCGCCTGAAGCGCCGAGAGCTCCATGTTGGCAGCGCGGAGCGCGTCGTGCTTGCTCTCGAGCTCCTGAGTCCGGCTCGCCAGCGCGGTGCGGGCGTCGGCAAGCTCGGCCTGGGTCTGGGCGGTCACCTGCTTCTGAAGCTCAAGCTGGGCCGAGATGGCCTCGGCTTCCGCCTCAGCAGAGTGCTGTCCAGTCTCGGTCGAGGTCAGCTGTGCCCGGAGGCTATCGCGCTCCGAGACTGCCGCCGTCAGCTGAGTCCGCAGCATGTCGACGGTCTTCTCGGCGTGGGCGGTGGCCTCGCGTGCAGCGGCGAGCTCGTGGTTCGACTTGGTCGACGACTCCTCTAGCACCGACCGCCAGTGCTCGGCCTCCTTGTCGAGCGAGGCGCGGGTGGCGTCAAGGGCGGTATTGACGGCGGCAAGCTCACGCTGGAGCGCCGCAAGCTCGGCAGCGTGACCGCGCTCCTCGGCGAGCGCCAGCTCGCGAGCCGCGTTGGCGGCGGCGGTGGCCTCGTCGGCAGCTGCCGCAGCCTGAGCCCGGACAGCGGCGAGCTCAGCCTTGAGCGAGGCCGCCGTTGCTTTGGCGTCCTTGGCCTCGGTCTCGGCCGCCGACTGGGTGAGCGTCGCCGAGTTTGCTGCGTCCTTGGCGACTGCAAGGGCCGACTCCAGCTCGCGGATGTGGTTCTTGAGCTGACTCTCGACCTTGGCGGTCTCTTCCGCGTGGCGCGACGCGTCGGCGCGCGCATCCTCAGTTGATACTGATAGTTGGGTCTTGAGCGAGGTGAGCTGGGCGGTGAGCTCGTTGACGCGGGCCTGTGCGTCGTCGCGGGCGGCAGTAAGCGCCTTCTCGGACGCACGCGAGGCCGTGAGTGATGTGCGGGCCTCGGTGAGTCGCCGCTGCAAATCGGCGTTGGCGTCGTCGGCAGCGTCGAGACGCTGCGCCGCGAGCGCTGCAGCGCTTGCCGCCTGCTTCCGCTGCAGCTCAAGCGTTCGCTCATGATCCGACTTGGTCCGCCCCAGCTGGGCGTTGGACTCGGCCAGCGCCCGGTTGGTGGCGTCGAGCTCGAGGCGAAGATCGTTGACGGTGGCCTCGGCGGTGCGGGCCTGATTCTGTGCTGCATGCAGGTCGTCGACCGTGGTCGAGAGCTTCGTCTGGAGGTGTGCGAGCTTGTGCGCGAGCTGCTGGTTTTCCTCGGTTGACGACGACGCCGACTGGAGCGCCTCCTCGCGGGCTGCCGCAAGCTCGGCGGTCCGGGCGTTGAGCTCGCGCGTGAGGTCGTCCTCGCGTGCCCGAGCCCGTGTTTTGGTCTTGGACAGTGTTGCCTTGAGCGCACTGGCCTCGGCCTTGAGCGCGGACAGCTCTTCGGCCGCCGCCGCAGCCTTGGACGCCGCGGCGTTGGCCGCGAGGGCAGCGGCACCACGAGCGGCGGCGAGCTCGTCCTCGAGGTTCGCCACGGTCTCACGGGTCTCGACAAGCTGGGCCTGGAGTGCAGCGACAGCAGTCGACTCGTCGCGACGCACTGCGTCGAGCTCGTCCGACCGCGCCTGGAGCCTGGCAGAGAGAAGGTCGAGCTTGGTGGCAGCGTCGGCCTTTGCGGCGTCGAGGGCCGCCGTCGCCATGTCACGGTCGGTAGTGACGGCCGCGAGCTGTGACGCGAGGTCGTCGGCCCGTGCCGAGAGCTCGACGACCTGGGCCGCTGCTGCCGCCGATCGCTTGGCCTCGGCCGCGAGCGCCTCCTGGGTCTCGCGGAGCGTGTCCTCAAACTGAGTCCGTTGCGCCTGGGCCGACGAGAGTGCGTCCTCGTGCTGTGAGCGAAGGTTGGTGATGACTGACTCAAGCTGCTTGGAGCCAGCCTGCGACATGCGCATCGAGTGCGATGCCTCCTCGCGGGCGGTGGAGAGCGCGTGGTCAAGGAACTCGTTTTGCTGCTTGGCGCGGGCAAGTTGCGCCTCGAGCAAGTCCTTGGCCTGGTTGAGTGACTTGATCTTGGCGTGCAGCGACCGGGTCTCGAGCGCAGCAGCGTCGGCTGCCGCCGCCGACGTCGACTCGAGCTCAGTAATGCGGTCGCGGAGGGTGTCGGCGAGCGCCTCAGCGTTCTGGGCCTCCACCAGCGCCTCGGCCTGGGCAGTCTCCAGCGCCGCGGCCTTGGATGCAAGCTGGCTCCGGAGGTCGGCAAGCGCCGACTCAAGCGCATCGACCTGGGACGCGTGGGTCCGCTTGAGATCGGCGACCGAGGCCTCTGACTTGGACGAGCACGTGGCGAGCGAGGTCCGCGCTGCGTTGAGCTCATTGGTGATTGAGTTGATCTGCTTGCGGAGGCCAGCAGCTTCGGCAGCGTGGTGCTCCTTCATAGTGTCGATCATCGAGAGCGACGACGAGGCCGAGGCCTTGGCGGCTGCCAGCTCCGAGTTGGTGACCGCGAGTTTGGCCTCGGTGGCGGCCCGGGCCTTTGTAGCCGCGTCGGCGTCGGACGCTGCGGTCGCCGCCTCGTCGAGTGCAGTGTCGCGTGCAGAGGTGAGCGCCGCAATATTGGCCTTGGCCGTGGCGAGCGCCTGAGTAAGCGCGTGCTTGTCAGCGGCAAACTTGTTGACGGCGAGCGCAAACTCCTCGCGGACCGAGACAAGTGCATCCTCAGACGATACAAGCGCGGCACGCGACGCCGACGCGTCGTCAAACGCTGCCGTGAGCTGCGTCCGCAGGTCAGCGTTGATAGCGGCCTCTGAGTCGAGCTTGGACGTGAGCGACGCGAGCTGGGTCTTGAGCGAGTCGATGTGGGCGTGCGCCTCGGTGGTGGCCTTGCGCTTCTCGCGTGTCACTGCAGCCAGCTGAGTCTCAAGCCGCTCGTTGACCGCCTGCAGGTGAGCGCGGAGGTCGGCATCGCGGGTCGAGCCGGTCTTGGAGACCGCAATCTGCGACTCGAGGCGGGCGATTGTTGTGTCGCGGTCGGCGAGGCTCGCCTTGAGCTTGGCAACGGCCTCGGCCTTGGCGGCGGCGTCGCGCTCAGCGGCGCGGGTGGCGTCGGCAGCGGCGGCGGCGTCGGCCTTGGCGGTGTCGAGAGCGAGCTTGACCTGGTGGATGGCGGCTGAGTTGACGTTTTCGGCCGCCGCTGTCGAGTTGGTGTAGAGCGTCTGCAGGGTGGTGAGCTTGGTGTCCATTTCGCGGACGGCGGCGTCGCGGACAGCAAGCAGCTCGTCGTTGGCCGCGAGCTGCGCCTTGAGCCCGGCAACCTGGCCGGTGAGCTCCTTGATCTGCTCGCGGGCAGCAGCAAGGGAGGCGTGTGCCGACGAGACGTCCGACCGCAGCGAGCGGCAGGTGGTGGCAAGGGCAGTGTTGTCGGCGAGGAGGTCCTCACGGGTGTCGACGGCAGCCGCCTCGGCGGCGCGAAGCGTGGTGCGGAGCGCAGACGTGTCAAAGTCGGAGCGCGCGAGCCGCGACGTGAGTTGGTCGAGATGCGACTTGGAGGTCGCCGCGGCCTCCGAGGCCACGCGCGCCTTGCCAAGCGCGGCACGGTGGGCACGCTCGGCCTCGGTCTTGGCCTCCTCGAGCGACTGGACCTGGCTGCGGAGCTCGGCAATGGCGTCGTCTGCCGCCGCGAGATCGGTCGCCAGCGTGGCGTTCTTGTCAGCCGCGGCCTTGTACTGAAGCGTGAGCACGTCGAGTTGCGAGGCGTAGCCACGGGCCTGGGTCTGGGCCTTGGTACACGCCAGCACCGCGTCCTGCGCTGCGGCCTCAGCCGAGTCGAGCGCACGACGAAGGGTGTCAATCTCGCGCGAAGTTGCTTCATCACGTGCCGATGCCGCCGAGAGCTTGGAAATGGCAAGCTGGAGGCGCGACTGGAGAGCAGACTCGGACTCGCGGGCGTCGTCGCGCTCCGTGAGCGCGGCGTCGAGCCGCGCAGCCGCCTGGTTCGCGTCGTGCGCAGCCGACTCGCGCACAAGCTGCAGCTGTCGCGAGAGGTCGTGGATCTGGGCGCGGAGCTTGGACTGCGAGGCGTGGGCGGTCTCGACAGCTGACGAGGCAAGCGAGGCAGCAGCGGCCGGCGAGCCAGCATACGACGCCGAGAGCGTTGCCATCTGGGTGTCAAGGGCGTGGACCTGTGCCGACGATGCGGCGAGGTTGGCGTTCTTCCGCGCCAGCGCAGCCCGCGCATCGTCCAGCGCAGTGTCATAGTCACCAAATACCGAGGCAAGCGCTTGTGGGATGAGTGTGTCGTCGGTAATGGCATAGGCTGAAGCCCGTGGGTTGGCGGCGAGCGTGGCGCGGACGAGCTCGAGAATGCGCGACGACGACCGCGATTTGGAGTTGGCCTCGCGGAGCTGAGTGGCGAGCGTCTCGATGTGAGACCGCGCGTCGTCGAGCTCGGCTTGCAGCACAGTGGCCGAGTGTGAGGCCTCGCGGGCGGTGCGAGCAGAGGTCCGGGCCTCGGACGAGTGCGCGGCGACGGCGGCTTGCGCAGCGGCCAGCTCGGCCTCGAGTCGGGCGTTGGCGTCGGTTAGCTGAGCCAGCTGAGCCTTGAGGCCCGCGGTGTCTGCGTTGGTATTGGAGAGAGCTCCCTCGAGCGTCTTGATCTTCTCGCGCCAGCCTTGCGTCGCCACCTCGTACCGCGAGGCCCACTCGGAGGCCTCGAGCGTCCGCGACGAGAGCGTTGCCTGCGCGGCGCCAAGCTGCGACGCAAGGTCGTTTCGCTCGGCCTCGAGCCGGGCCATTCGATCACGCATGGCCATGAGCGAGTGATGGGCCGTCGGTGAGTGAGAGAGCTGCGGCGAGGCTGCCGCCAGCTGCGGTGGTGGGTTGAGCGCCGACAGCTGTGCCCGGAGCAGAGCAAGCTCGGCCTGAGTTGCGGCATCATTTGACGATGCTGAAGCCATAAGTTGATGAATGGCTTGAACGAGGTCCTCTTTTTCAGCATGAAGATCAGCAAGCGACGGCTGATGTTGGTGTGAGGACGAGGTGTCCTGGTCATGACCTCCATGACGAGTCTGCCTGGTGCTCACCGGTTGAGGATGGGGATCGAGCTCGGACATGGTCAGTCTCCGCGACGACGCAGGCCGCCCCGTGTTGGTCGAGTGGAGCATGCGCGACGCAGAGGGCGTCCCACTCTCCGTCCCGTCGTGAGAAGTCGGAGGGGACGTAGACATATCCACGGGCACAGGAAGGGGGGTGGAGGGTGGGGTGGAGGTAGTGAAGTAGGGAAGGGGGGTCCGTCCCGTCCGGCCGGGGTCACGGCGCGAGACGTCGGTTAGAGCTCGCGCTTGCGGGAACGGATGGGGGGTGGGGGGTGGGGGCAAAAAAAATGGGTAAGTGTGGAGGGGTGGAGGGGGTGGGGGGGGAGAGAGAGGAGAGAGAGGGAGAAGGGGCATATGCTTGCAGCGGCTGATCTCTGGCTAGGCTTGCTGTGGTGCGGATTAGCAAGGTACCCACTCAGTGGGGCCTTTGCGATGGGCTGCGCAGCCGACCATTCAGCACTCTGTCCAACACCCCTCACAGACGGGCTTCACAGGCGGTGACGCGCCACGAGGCAACCGATTGGAAGCCGTGGACGGCATTGAGTCTCACAGCCTCGAACTCGAGCTCAGAGCAGACACAGACACCACACTCGACCTTTGCATACTACCTCTTGACGTAGTAGCAGCAAGAGCCGATCCACCAAGTTCACAGAGCAGCAACCGGAGAGCCAGGAGCAGTCCGACTCACGAGCAGACCCGAGCAGCCCCGAGCAGACCCGAGCAGACCCGAGCAGACTTGAGCATACCCTAGCGCATCGAGCAGACTGACCGAACCGCACACACCACCATCAACTTTGACACTATTTGCGATGGACTTTGTCAGTGGAAACGGAGGTGATGCCATGGATCTTATGCAGGAGCAGGCGTCATCGGCCATGATCCAGATGCAGCTCAACGTCATGTCGTCGACCTGCTTTGATTACTGCGTGCCCGAGCCTGGAAACAGGCTAACGGCGGCGGAGACGACCTGCATCCGCAACTGCACCAGCAAGTTCCTCCGTGCCTTTGATGTCGTTGTCCATGCCTTTAACGAGCAGGGCCAGTCGCAGTAACATTGAAGCACAAGGGAGAGATGCGATCGCCTTGTGCGTCGCGGACGGCTGCTCCGTAGAAGCCGCAGAGGGGGGGGGGGGGGGGGGTCCACAGCTAGTTTACAACGCTAGTCATCGTCGTCGTCGTCCTTCTTGAGCTTGCGCTTCGTGCCGCAACAGGCGTAGTACAAAAAGGTGAGGCCGATCATGATGACAAGGAAGAACTTGGTGTTGTTGATAACGTGCTTGATGCCGCGGAGGTGCGAGATTTGGACGGCAAAGACCGAGGAGACGGCGGTGAGGCGCGCGTAGGAGAAAAAGGCGGCGGCGGTAAACTGGGTGACGGCGAGCGAGGAGAGAAGGATGAGGGCAGCGTTGAAGAGGAGCGATGACATGAGCGTCTCGCCAGGAATCATCGGGTGGATGGTGAACCAGGCAATGCGGAGGCCGACCTTGACATTGCCCTTGATCACCGCCCAGAGTAGAAAGAGGGTGAAGAGGGCATAGGCCGAGGTGCCAAAGAGCGGGAAGGCCTTGTCGAGGTCGATGAACATGTCGTTGAGGAACGGCGACGCCGGCGGGTCGACCATCATGTACAGAATGATGTGCAGGACCCAGAGGAACGAGGCTAGGCCGCAGAAGATGCCAAGAACAAGGTCAAAGACGTACCACCACGGGTGCCGGGTGTTGGCGCGCGAGTGGGCCACCACGTTCTTCTTAAAGTTCTTCTCCAGCAGGTACACCTTCTTCTCAAACTTGGCATACGCCTTGCGGTCCTTGCGGTTGCGCTTCCCACCCTTCTCGCGCGTCCGCCGCGCCAGCTCCTCGCCCTCGGCAAGCAGCCGCGACGCCTGCACCCCGATCTCCACCTTGCGGTGGGCGAGGACGTCGAGCGGGATCCGCCTCGGCCGGTCGACAAAGT
Source organism: Thecamonas trahens ATCC 50062 (assembly GCF_000142905.1). NCBI lineage: Eukaryota > Apusomonadida > Apusomonadidae > Thecamonas > Thecamonas trahens. The sequence continues at coordinate 620,794 of NW_013657675.1, read as the reverse complement.
CGCGCACAAGGTCGACCGGGAGCGCGATCATGCCGACGCCGCCAAAGCAAACAAAGAGCACAATGCCGACAAACGATAGGGCACCAACCAGATAGACAAGAAGCGAGACGTGGATGACCAGATCAACCTTTGTCGAGGTACAGCCCGAGCACGGGGTGTTGAGCGGCGCATCGCCAGGCTGTAGACGAGCGGTGAGGGCTTGAACAGGAATTTCAGCCTTTCCAATCAAGCCATAGAGAATGCCCACAATGCCAGCAAAGACAATGACTGTCCAGAAGGTGTAGCAGAGTGCCGAGTACAGCTGCTTCGACTTTGAGTTGTTCTCGGCCTCTTCAGCTTCGTAGTAAAACATAGCAAAGGGAATGACGACGAGAGCGAGGAAAGCCACCAAAGGATAGACAATGTAGACAAAGAGGAGCATGTCGAGGGTAGAGCCAGAGTTACGATTAGCTACGTCCAGAGGGAGGAGGAGGACAGAGAGTGCTGCTGCAGAGAAGCCGAGAACGACCACCGCCTTGGGGAACCATGCTGTGTTGGCGTCGTCAGGATGGTGGTAGTGCGCGAGCATGTACGTGCACACGACAAGTAGCCCTGCAAGCATGGCAATGATGATGAGAATGAGCGGCCATGCCACCATGGTGAGCACGGGGGTGGGAGGGTGGGGGGGGGGGCTGGGGGTGGGGGGGGTGGGGGGGGGGGGGGGCTGGGGTGGGGTGGCGGTCGATTCGCGTCCGCCGCTCGGCCGAATGGCGACTGACGCCCAGCCCAGTTGCCTGCTGGCGGGCGGCATGCACGCACGCGTCAGAACTTGGGAAGAGTTTAACTTGGCTCTCCTCCACGTTCAGCTGCTGTAGTCGACCTTGACCCGATCCCAAAAGTCGCAGACGACGTCGTCGAGGAAGGCCTCCTGGCCGACAGGGACGTCGAGGAGCTGGGTGATCTGGGCAGTCTCGTTCCACTGCGGCCAGAACGGATACGGGTCCACAGACGAGGGCGATGCGCCCGAAGGCGCGTGGGCACGGGCGTAGTTAGTCCAGTACCAGCCAAAGATGTCGGACATGGTCCAGTCGGTCTTGTCAAAGGGAATGTTGTGGACCGGGTTGCCAAACACAAACTTGAGCTCGGATGAGTGGTAGTCGCCAAAGACTGGGTACAGCGGCGAGTCGGTCTTGTACACGTAGCGGTACGTGTACCGCGGCGTGCCCGGGTAAGCTGCGCCAAAGGCGCGGAGCATGCGCCGCGCGGAGCAGACGAAAAAGTAGTCGGTCAGCAGCGCGCTTGCCATCTTGTCCCACGACTTGTACGCGTACCGCGGGTAGAGCTCGCGCGCTTGAGCAACCACTGAGCTGTTGAAAAAGTGCGAGAGGACAAGGAGCGCCGTCCGCTCCGATAGCGGGAGCACGTCAATGCCGGGCACCATCGCAATCATCATAGGCAGAAAGATTGAGCCCTCGTTGCGGTTTGTGCCCATAAGCAACGGCACGTTCGACATCCCCTTGCCGGCCGCAATGAGCTTAGAAGGCACGCCTGTCAGTCCAGCTGGCGAGCCGTCGATGGCAATGCCCCACGGCATGATCGGCGCGAGCTTGGGCCAGAACACATCCGGCGGGAACCGTCCAACGCTGCCGCCGCTGCCACCAGCAAGGAGCACTCCGCCGTCGATAAGCTTGGGTAAAGGCAGCGCACGGAGGCAGCCCAGCAGCTCCGCCTCGGAGAGTGCATCCGGATCGCACCCGACATGTGCCGCGTAGCCCGCCGAAAAGTTGGTCGCGTACTCGTACGGCCGAAAGAACGACGGCGAGTCGCAGTTGCCCGACTCAAAGAGCACCGCCGCAAACAGGCCCTTGGAGCCTGGCGAGACAAGGTGCCAGCAGAGCGAAAAGGCGCCCGCCGACTCGCCAAACAGCAGCACAGAGTCCGGATCGCCGCCAAACGCCGCAATGTTGCTTGCCACCCACTTGAGTGCAAGCTGCTGGTCCTGGAGCCCGTAATTGCCGGTCGTACCGCCGGCCTCGACCTTGAGCGCGTCGAGCGCGAGAAAGCCAAGCACCGAGAGCCGGTAGTTCATCGCCACCACAATGACGCCGTGCTTGGCCGCCAGGTGCGCGCCATCGTACAGCCCTTTGTGGTAGTCGTTGCCAATGACGTACCCGCCGCCATGGATGAAGACCATAACCTGGGTATCCGCCGTGACGTTGATCGGCGCGTAGACATCGAGATACAGGCAGTCCTCGGTTCCCTTCAGCACAGGCTCGACATACATCGGGCAGCCAGGTCCAGAATCGGTCGTCATCAAAGGCTCCGTCCATGACTTGGGTGCCTGCGGTGGCTTGAATCGAAGATCGCCTGTAGGAGGCGCAGCAAATGGAATGCCCTGCCAGGCAATGACCGACGGATACGCCTTGGACACTGCACCCGTCACCGGTCCGTAGCTTGTCATACGGCTCAAGCTCGTCGCGCCCGCCTCCCCACACAGACCGCACACCATGAGCGCCACAAGTCCAACAAGGGCAACCTCCCCTGTCAACCTCATCGTCGGTAGAGGTCAACTTTTCGCGCGAGAGGTGTTGCCGTACTCCCCCGCCCCCGCGCCCGCCCGCGCCGCTCGCCTCTGTCACTCGAAAGAAGGCCTGAGCCGAATGAGTGCGCCCGCGTGACTTGTTGCTGCACTGTGTTTTTTTGGGGGGGGTCTTCCTGCGCTACGGCTGATTCACACCTGCTGAGGAAGCTCGTAGTGTAGCGATGGGGATGGTTGGTGACAATCCAGTCGGCTGCATGGGCTGGTGTGGGGACGCAGAAGGAGATGATGTGGATGAGAAGGGCTGACGGTTGAGACTGAGCAGCACAAAAGGGCTTGTCGAAATCTAAACATGGCGATCGCCGAATTTGAGCTCGCCTCGCCAAGCTAGCGGTACATCGCCCGTTCGCTCACCACCGAGTCCTGCGACGCATTTACTTGGTACGGAACTCGACTGAGCCGCTCCGGGTAAGGTAGCGGACCCAGGGGAGGGCCTGATAGCCGGCCGAGGCCTCGAGGACCTTCATGTAGCGGACGACGACGCCCGAGAGGGTCTGGAACGGAATCTCAAACTCCAGCTGGATGGGCGGCTTTGCGTCCGACTCCTCCGAGGCGAGCGAGGAAAGGCCAAAGTGAGCGCGGAGGAAGCACTCGCCGTCGGTGGCGCGGAGCTGCTTGATGGTCCACACGATCATGTCGTCCTGCGGGGCGTACTTTGCCGAGCCGTTGGAGGTCTTGATCTTGGGCGAGTCCGAGTCTGCGGGGACCGGGATGCGGATGACGACGTTGTTGGCCATGGAGCGGGCCTTGAACTGCGGGGTGACCTTGATCATGTACTCGACGCGCGAGCCCTTGTGGCGTTCGACGATGGGAGTGATCCAGATGAGCGGCTTGGCCGAGGTCTGCATGCGGTACGACATGAGCTCAAACTCGCCGTCGGGCGGGATGAACGAGATCGTGCGGTCGCGCTCAAAGCGCGAGAGGCGGACACACTGGTGGAACTTGATGTCCTCCATCTCGACCGACTTGCGCGAGGCGCCGGCGCCGACAGCCTCGTACAGGGTGCGGTCGTTGAGGCCGAGCCGGAGCTCAGGCATGCCCGAGAGATACGTCCGCATCTGGACCGAGCCCACAATCTCCGAGCGGAGGACCGTGCCGGTGGCCGAGACAAGGAGGTTGAGCGACTCGACGACATCAAGGAACACCTCGTTGCGCCGGTAGACAATGCCCTCCGATCGCCACGAGACGGCGTTGGTGACGGTCATGGGCACGGTGACCTGCTTGGACGACGCAGCCTTGCCCTTCTTGCTCAGCTTGTGACCCTCCTCAAAGATGTACTCCTTGAGGATGTTGGAGTCGGTCGTCTGCGGGAGACCAAAGTCCATGACTTCGTCAAGCAGCTCGTACGTGACCACAAAGTTGTCCCGGATCGACTCCTCCTCGACCTCGTTGAAGTACTCGGTGAGGACGTTGGCAAAGCGATGGAGGAAGGTCATGATCATGGCAGCGTTGGAGTTCTTCCTCGTCACAGCCAAGAGGTAGAGCGAAGAGAGCGAGACAAAGAGATAAGAGACTCCAGAGAGTTCAAAGACAGGAACAACAGCCTCATCAGCCTCCATCTCCAGCACCTTGAGCATGAATGCGTCCACACACGACATGGGCACATCACCTAAGGTAGCGGTATGCCAGCGAAAAAGGAGTGAGTTTGGAGGAAAGGGAGGAGGGGGGAGGGGGGGAGGGGAGGGAGAGAGGGAGGGAAGGTGGCCGTCGGCGTGCGTGGGGTGGAGTGCAGAGGGGTGAACCTGGTGCCAGTGCCGCCGCTGTAGTGGGTTGGTGGCGGGGGGGGGGGGGGGTCCGGGCGGCTGGTGGCTGGCACGCAACGCGGTCGGTCGGTCGGTCGCCAGCTGGGTGACCGGTCGGTCGCAGCTGGGTGGCTGGCTGGTTGGGTTGGTTTTTAGTGGTGCAGTTATGATAAGCATTGTCAGAGGTAGTGTGATGCGATGTGTGGGCGGTGTGTAGGTGTGGGGTGTTCGTAGTCTGGCTTCATGCCGCGTACTTGATCGGGTTGGACGCCGAGGCGGTTGACGGCGGCGGCGCGCCCTCTTCGATCTTTGTGTACGCGCGGTCGTACTCGTGGATGGGCTGCGAAAAGCCGGCGTTACGGCCAAAGGCGTTAGCGCCAGTGGTGGCGGTGCCCAGCTGCTCACGGCCGAGCCGGTCGCGCCAGACCGAGAGCGGGACGTCGTGGACAAGCTCGGCATACGAGCCAGCGATGACGTCGTCCTTGCGAGCATGCGTGCCCAGCACGGCTTCATCGATGTCGAGCGGCTCGGGCACGTTGTCGGCAAGCTCTGCCCGATACGTCGACTCCCACGGCTCGACATCAGCCTCTTCTAGCGCCTTTGCCTCTGCCTCGACCACGGCCTGTGCAGCAGCCCAGAGTTCGGCCTTGCGACGAGCAGATCGCCGACCGTTGACGGCCACAGGACGGGTATGCAGCGGAGGAGGGGCATAGGCAATACGAGAAGATGAGATGAGATTGTTCTCGGCAGCATGCGGCAGTGACAATCCTGATGCATCTGCTCTAAAAGTCCCAGTGTGTGCTGCTGCATGCTCAAGTGCTCCAGGATAGTTTGCCGGTACCCTTCCCTTGACTCGCCGTCCTCCTCCGTCCAGGCCGCTCCTTGCTGTGGCATGACTACGCGCTCCCTCCCATGCTCGCTCCTCAAACCACGTCCCCACAAGCGTCTTGTTCCTCCCTGATGTGTTGTAGTTGGACATCCTGCTGCGTTGAGTCTGTCTCTTCCAATCCCTATCCCCCCCCCCCTCAGCTACCTCTCCCCGTTGTCATCGTCGTCGTCGGGCGCCAATGACCCGCAACGGCACCTTTTCCCCCCACACGCCGCACGACAAGCCACCGACTGCGTTGGCATGAGCGATGAGGGGTGTTGGGGGAACGGACGGATGTTCTTTGCATTTATCATAGATGGGTCGAAGGAGAATACTGCGATGTGGCTGGATTGAGTATATGTAGAAGTAGGCGGTCATCATGATGAGCCCGGGCCGTGCCCACCGCCCCCTCCTTGCCGCACCTAGCTCGCATCGCCCACATCGCCCACATCGCCCACATCGCCCACATCGCCCACATCGCCCACATCGCCCAAATCGCTCACATCTCCCTCCCTTACCCCCTCCCTTACCCCCTTCCTCCCATACCCCCGCCCTCCCCGCCCCGCCCTCCCCACATCACCTGGTCCAGCCCGTGTCAGCCACCAACAGCAGGACGGCGCCAACCGACGCACCGACGAGCGTACGACCAACGACCACGACCACTCCACACCTCTCCACACTCACCACGGCACCCTACCACACCCTACCACCACCACCACCACCACCACCACCACCACCACCACCACCGCTACCACCACCGCTACCACCACCTCGCTCCCTATCTGGCCGTATGCTGACCCTCGTCCGGGCAGAGGAGAGCCATGTGGCTGGCCTGCAACAACTGCTGGACGCTCAGCCTGAAGGCAACAAGGCGCTGTTCGATGTGACTTCGGCTGGTGCTCTGGTGGAGAACACGACACTGACGGTTGTGGCTCAGTTGGAGTCGGGCGAACTGGTGGCCTTTGCTGCCTTTGCCAGTGCTCCGCTCTTCACCCATCTCGAATCCGTCATCAATCCCCTTGTTTGGCCAGAGTGGCTGGCTCAAAACTTTGATACCGCTCCGCTCGTCGCCGCCACTTCCACCTCGTCTGCCTCGTCTACTTCGTCTGCTTCCCCCCCTGCGCCTACCTCGCCTACCTCGCCGGCATCTCCCATCTCTTCCATCGCCACACCCGCGGCTTCTGGCGCTGATCTCTCGCCGCTGACCACCGAGTCGTCCGGGTGGACACATAGCGAGCTCACGCCGTGCAACTCGGCGTGGCTGGCGTGCTACGCCCGTGCACCGGCGCTGTCGGCCGAGGCCGGTGCCGCCGCGCTGCAGGCGGTGCTCGAGTCGGGATTCGCTACCATGGTTCAGGTCGATGCCGTGCTGCTGCCTGTGCCGTCGGCTATCAATCCCGCAGCCTCGCTGAATGCAATGCCGGAGCTGGCTGCCGCCTTTGCCAGCACCCTCCAGCCGACTACCCCGGTTGGCGAGCAGGTTCCGTTGACATACGTTGAGCGGGCCGGGTACGTGCCCAAGCTGACGATGCGGCCGGCTGCGGTGGAGGACAACGACGACCTCGCCCCGATTTTTGACGCCCAGTCGGAGCTGCTCTCCTCGCGCTACGGTGAGTTCTTCCTCTCGGATCTCATCGAGAACCAAGACGCTGCCAACCGGGTCATTGTTTCCGAGGTCGACGGCTACGCTGTTGGTCTCATGGCGCTCGTCGCCGACATCGACGTCACTCTCCTGCAAGAGTGCTTTGAGCTCGAGCCGTACTCGGAGCTCCTGAGGCCCGAAGCCGGCTTCCCGCTTCATCCCGAACAAGTGGCCGCCGCTGCTGCCGCCGCTGCTGGCGGCGACGCGCTCCCGACCGAGGCCTCGGTCGCTGACAGCTTCTCCCACATTGCTGTGCCCATCGACGAGGACGTCGACTTTCAGAAGCTCGGCATCGCGGTCGACGAGACCGCCGCCGACGACCGAGCAGACGACAGCGGCGACCACTCCCGCCCGTCGACCGCCAACTCTACCTCGAGCTCAGCCTCGTCGGCCGGGTACTCATCGGTCCAGTCGCGGAGCGGGAGCGCGAGCTCCATGGTCAGCGACGCCGGCGGCGCCGTCGTCCTCAACGCCTTTGCCATCTCGCTCTTCTGTCTCGACAGCCGGTACGAGTCGCGGTCGGTTGACTTTCTTCCGCTTGCCTTTGAGCTCTTCCCGGATCGCGAGTACTGCATCCTCACGCTCCCGCACGAGGTCGCCGAGTTCCCGCTCCTCCGCGCCTTTGGCACGGTCAAGCCCAAGTCCATCTCGACCTTTCCTCACATGTTGTACATCCTCCACCGCGACGCGCTCTCTCCCAAGCTCGGCGTCCGCCGCGCTGCACCCAGCGACGCAGTCCAGATCGCGCGCCTGCTCGACGGCCTCCAGCGCGAGGCCGAGATCCAGTCGCTCTACGACGACGTCATGCGGCTGGAGGCCCAGGAACGGCTACAGGCCTCGGTCTTCTCATCGATCACGTCACGAGTGTACGTGGCCGAGGCCTCGGCCCAAGTCGTCGGCCTCTTTGTCCTCTCCTCCGAGCTGGACATCGACTCGCTGTCGGCGGCGTACGAGGTGGACTCGGTGCTCGCGCTCAACGAGCGGGCGACCCGCGCCCACAGTCACCTTGCCGAGGCCGTCGTCAACCCGATGTTCGACCAGCACGGCTCGCTCCTCCTCAACGAGCTTGCTCGCGTCGCCGGCACCTCGGCTCTCTACTACAAGGTCTTTGGCTTTTCACCCATTCCGCCGCTGCTGCAGGTCATGATCCAGGTCCGTCCGCGCCGACTCATCCACTTCCCGCCAGGCGCCGAGGCCAACGCGCTCAAGTACAAGCCGCGGAAGGAGCAGGGCGGGAGCTCGCTCGTCGACGACGCCGACGACGACTCTCACAACGATGTCCGACTGCCGCACCCATTTGTCGAGGTCAACGGCGAGCCGGCCGGCATCGTCGACGCCAACACTGCGTTTGGCCTGTGGACCTTTGCGCCCAAGCTCCGTTGGGAGCCCAAGGTTGTGGCCAACGCACGGGTCGTCGTCGTCGGCGCCTCCGACACCGGCCTCTCGGTCCTCGAGAGCCTCGTCCTCCTCCCGTACATCCACTTTAGCAACATCACGTTGGTCTCACCGGGTGGCCTCCCGACGAGGGCGAGTGCCGTCGAGCGCTGCTTCATTCCGAACAACCTCAACTACACGGCGCGGGTCCTCTCGCAGTTGGCCATCGGTGCCTCGGTCAACGTCCTTCACACCAAGGTCATGATGATCGACCGTGAGCTGCGGGCGGTCATGCTCTCTGACGGCTCGGTCCTCCCGTACGAAAAGCTCGCCCTCACCACCGGACAACAGTACGCGGCGCCGATGCTGGTCCAGGACGACGTCGGCGACGTGGGCGTGACCGGCGAGATCCTCGAGGGCGTGTTTACCCTCAACGGCGAGACCGACGTCGCAGGCATCGTCGCCTACGCCGAGTCGCACGTCGTCGCCACCGGCGAGCGAGTTGTGGTCTACGGCGCATCGCTCGATGCTCACGCCGCCGTCTTTGGCCTCCTTGCCGCAGGCGTCTCGCCGGAGCTCATCACGTTCCTCGTCCCGCCGGAGAGCGGACCCGAGGCCACCCGCACCTCGTGCTTCAACGAGTTTGTGGTTGACGACGCGGTGGCGTCGGGCGTCGCCGCACTCGGCGTCAAGCTTGTCCGTGACCTGGTTGTCATCAACTACGAGCACCGGGCCGGAACCCTCCTCGCTGTCATCCTCGCCGAAGAAGAGGAGGCGAATGCAGCTGCGCTGGCCAGCAAGAGTGGGACCTGGTCCGGCTCGCGGAGTGGTACTGGGTTGGGCGAGGCAGGCGCCGACGAGGCCGACCACATTCGGCTTCCGTGCTCGATGCTGGTGGTGGCTTGCGGGGCGCAGGTCGACGTCGACATGTTCCACGCCATTAACGGCTGCTGCCTCGTCTACGACGGCGGGCTAGTGGTCGACGGCGAGTTCAAGACCATCGACCCTGCCATTCTCGGCGCTGGCCCGCTCACCAAGTTCTCCAACCGGTACTACACCAGCCTCAAGATGGCCGAGTACAACTCGCTGGAGATTGGCCACCACCTCGCGGCAGCCGTCAAGGAAGACCTCGATCCGCTGGACCCGGGCCCGCTTGTTGAGCTAGCTCCGCTCGAGCTGCCGCGATTCGAGCAGCCGATGGCGGTCGGCATGCCGCTCATCTCGCACCCGTCAACTCCCACGTACTACTTTCACTTTGCCAACCCAGGCCGGCGGATCCCGTACGCCACCGCGTCGCGGCACGAGGACTACGGCCGCGAGATTTCGACCCGGAGCGAGGACAACGGGTACCTCGCGCTCCAAATCGACGCCCACGGCCTCATCGCCTCGCTCACCTACGTCGGAAGCAAACCGGTCGAGGCCTGCAACTTGCTGCAGCTCCACGGCTTGCCAGCGTCGTACCTGCAGCTGGAAAGCAGCGAGGCCAAGCGCGACCTGCTCGCCCACCTCCGGTCGACGTGGATGACAGCGGTGTACCACGACCGGTTCGCTTCTCTCCGCGGCTCGCTCATGGACGCGCTGATGAGCGACCCCAGCCTGCTCGCTGCTGTCGAGGACAAGCTGGAGACCTGGACCGCGCGGGCGGGTGTCATCGGCGATGCCGAGCGCGCTGCCTTGCAAGATGCGCTCTCCTCGGAGCCAAGCGTCGAGCAGATGGTCCTCAACGAGCTCTTCACCTGGCTGCAAACCAACTCGGGCGGCGTGCTCGACATGTACCACGTGCCCAAGGCGTTCTGCGAGCCGTAGCGGCTGGCTGGCAATGAAAGACACTCCTCTCAAGCCACACCAAGCATTCAATGACTCTGTGACCGTAGCGAGGAACTAACTACTTGCGAGTAAACGAGATCGAGGCCGGCGGCAGCGCCTCGGACGCCGAGAGGAGGAGGCGCTCAAAGCGGAAGGTCTCGACTACCGAGTTATCGATGCGCGGGAGATGGATCTCGACCGGAATGGCGCCGGTAGAAGACGCCCCGGCCCCGGTAGCGGTTACGGTCACCGCGTCCTTTCCCTTGACCGCGTGGTCGGCCGAGTCAAAGTCGCAGACGTCGTCCTCGTCGTCGTCTTCGTCAAACTCCTCGGACATCGAGTCCATCGATGAGGCCGACGACTCGAGGCACGAGATGGAGCGGCGGCGCATGGCGAGACGGTTAGAGGCGGCCGGGCGCTGGCGGCGGACCGGGCGCGAGGGCGCACGTGACTGGACTGGCGCACGATGCGGCGGAGAAAAGGCCGGCGGCTGGGCAGAGAACCTGTCGACGCAACGAAAAGCAGCGCCGGACACGGCCTCAAACTTGTGCTCGTGGGTCGGAAGCTGAAGCTGGACAAAGACGTGCGAGATGGCCAGGTCGAGGACTGGGAGCACGACGTCGATAGTACCGCTGCCGACAAGGGCGGCGGTAGGGACAATGGTGACGTAGGTAACGATGACGTCGAAGGACGTGTCAGACGCATTGGCTAGCGGGATCATGAGCAGGCCGCTGTCGTCGATCGCCGGCTTGATGGGCGTGTACGCCACCGAGGTCGACCAGACAGTGGCGCCAGGTGGGAGGTGGACTCGGAGGAACTGGCGCTCGGTGTTGCGGATGCGCATCTTGGCCTGGACCACGTGCTTGCCCTCGGGCGTGACAATGACGTCGTAGACGGCCGCGTCGACAGCGGCAACAAGGACAGCGACGTCGGCGTGCTTGGTCACCCGCAGCTCGAGCTTGTAGCCCGAGTGCAGGAACTTGTAGGCAAGGACGTGGCGGACACTGTCGGCGCGGACCGGAGCAGAGAGCTCCTTGACATCGATGCGCGAGAAGCCGGTGCCGCGGCGCGAGACCTCCTCGAGCTCGACATTGGTCTTGGGCCCGGCGCCAATAAAGCCCTTTTCGCGCGAGACACCGACAGCGCGGAAAGCCGGGCAGTCGAGATCCGCCGACGTGGCGCCGAGCTCGATCTCGGCGAGGAGCGCAAACGCAAACGAGGCTTCGAGCGCATACTGGGTGCGAATACGAAGGACGCGGACGCCTAGCGCGTCCGCCGACTTGCCGAGTAGCTTCTCCAGCGTCACGCCCGACGACGGCACCACGCCCGACGCAAGTGCCTCTTCGGCCGAGAGCACCTCCCACGACTTGATGATCGGCGACGACGCAACGTCCGACACGTCCAGGATGCGGATGCCGTCCGGAAGCTTGATGTCAAAGGTGTCGCGGAGTGCGTTGACGAGCGAGTACGAGAACCTACCCACAATCGAGAGCACACCCTCGCCGATGCCAATGCTGACGTGCTGGGTGAGGACAACGACCGGCTCCTCTTGGGCAGCCTTGGCAGCGTTGGAGTCGGGCCCGCCGCTCGACGCAGCAACGTCGACAGTGAGGGCGGCCTTGGCAGCGGCCTCGGCCTTGGCGCGGGCCTCGGCCTTGGCCTTGGCACGGGCCGCGGCGGCAGCCTTGCGTGGGCCGTCATCGAGCTGCCACTGGATGGTGAGCGCACGGTGCGAGGCCAGGCCGAGCGGCGGAATGGAGGCGTGGAGCGTAGTCGATGACTCAGTCTTGGTCGTCGTCCCCACAAGCACCTTTTCACACGAGACAATGACGTCCGGGCGCGGGACAGTGAACTCGAGCTCGCCGCGGGTGGCCAGAGGAATCTGCACGGCAACCGAGTTGGCGTGCTGGTTGGCGTAGCCGATCTGGGCGTGGACGTCGACGACGTAGCGGCCAGACGCACCTGGGCGAGCAATGAGGTTGTACGAGCTGCCGGCAAGCGAGAACGACGGCGCCCGATCGCTGACCTCGCCGTCGCTGGCACCACCACCGCCGCTCTTACCCTCCACATCCGAGCTTGAATCGCCTCCGTCAGCAAAAAGCGACGCAGAGTACTTTGCCTCCCAATCGAGCAGTGTTGCACCAGACTCGAGCAGCGGAATGGACACAAATGAGTCTGCTGCAAGCACCTCACACACAAACGAGAGCCGCAAATCAACACACTGCGCCTCGGCTCGACCACGGATAGACACCAGCGAGACTGCAGTGGCGGGGGGGGGGGGGGGGGAGGGGGGTGAGGTGGAGGTGATGGTTGCGTGTGGGAAGGAATAGAAGGAATGGCACAGGTGTGGTGCCCTTGCGAAGGAAATGAAGGAATGGCGTTGCTGTGGTTTGGTTTGCCGGTGGTGATGGGCTAGACCGGACGAGCACGGATCGAGTGCATGATGAGGGCAGCGAGGGAGGCGGTCATGACAAAGACAGCCAGCCACGACGTGCTCGGTGGTGGGTGGGTGGGGGCGGTTGGAGCGGCTGAGACGGCCGAGACGGCCGACTCGAGCGAGGAGACGCGCGACTCGATGGCGTGGATGCCGCGGAGAACATCCTCGATGCGCTCGGCAAGGCTTGCCAGTTCGACGCCTAGTGGAGCAGTCTCAAAGGTGTCGTAGAACTCGTCCGAGCCGAGGTCGTCGTCTTCAGAGACAGCCGGCGGCAAAGTCGGGGTGTCGGGCGCGCGCAGGCGCGCTTCGGCGAGGTACGAGTGAAAGTCGTTGACCGCACGAGCGGCCCATCGGTTGAAGCCAGCTGCGCCAGCCGATGAGATGAGCGACTCTACCGATGTACGGACAAGGTACGAGGCGTTGATGGTGACGTGGACCGCGACAGTAACATGCAGCTGCTCATCGCCCGTCTGAGTCGCCACCAGCTCCATGGAGCACTCGACTGCGCCAGCAAGCTTGGACTCGGGAGGAATGTCCAGCACAGTATCGATCCGCAACACGCCTGGGCCAACCATCCGCGCCGAGCGCACCTCGGTCAGCGATGTGATGGGATCGACATAAGACGAGAGCAAGTACGGCACATTCGAAGTATCAAACTCAACCTGCCGACGACGACGAACAAGCTGATCACCATACGCACCAGGTTGATCAGAACTGCTACGATGGCCATCATTGTTGCCTCCATCATTGTTGCCGTGTCGTTGTTCGGGAGGAAGGTCTTCCCAGGCAGCACAGCCGTCAACGAGGGCGTACTTGTCGAGCATCCACCACCCAAGGTCACCACATAACGAGTCTACACCAGAGTGAAGGTACTTTTGAAAGGTGCCAAGTGTGGTAGGGAGGGTGAACTCGGTCGAGAGCTCAGCTGGCATGGTAGTCACGTGTGGCCGGCCAAGCTTGGCTGCGCTCGACGTCGGCTGCGCTCGACGCGCGACACTCGACGACGGTGACGTCGTCCGTCAGCTGGACGACAATCCATCTGTCACGGCCACGATGGGTGGCGATGGGTGGAGTCGTGGGCTCGCGTGGGTTGGAGCCATCATGACATAGCATGAGTATTGCTGATTGGTGCATGGAGTCCATAGTCTCAGATGGGAGGCCGAGTGGGAGGCGATGAGGGCTTTGGAGCGATGGTTGGCGACGGCGATGGTTGGCGACGGCGATGGTTGGCGATGGCAATGGTTGGCGATGGCAACGGTTGGCGATGGCGATGGTTGGCGACGGCGATGGTTGGCGACGGCGAGGGTTCGCGATGGCGATGGTTGGCGACGGCAACGGTTGGCGACGGCAGCGGTTGGCGATGGCGATGGTTGGCGACGGCGAGGGTTCGCGATGGCGATGGTTGGCGACGGCAACGGTTGGCGACGGCAGCGGTTGGCGATGGCGAGGGTTGGCGATGGCAATGGTTGGCGATGGCGATGGTTGGCGATGGCGATGGTTGGCGATGGCGATGGGAAGAGTGGCCCGCGCCGTGGCCGTGATGAAGCAGAAACAGGGATATCTCAAGTCCCACTCAACAGCAACATTATCCACTTTCCTCTCCAACTTAGCGTGGTGTCAGATGACCGTAATGGCAAAGTGTGTGGAGGGGGGGGATGACAGGGCGGGACGGGCACGGCGGTGATGGGACGACGACTCGACAGCAGCAACGCGTCAGTGGACGGCACGAAGACGGGTTGAAGCATTCAGAGTCACACTCGACGCAAAGGAGGAACAGAAGAGAGAGAGGATGTTCCGAGCCAACTATGCGCGTGCTGTGATGGCTTCGCTTGCGCTGGGAAGTGGTGTTGTGGGCTTGTATGCCTATGAGAGGCATCGGATGGAGAAGACGGAGACCATTGTGGGCGAAGCTGATCTTGGAGGCGAGTTTGAGCTGATGGACACAGATGGAGAAGTAGTCAAGTCGGATGACTTGCTCGGCAAGTATCTGCTCATCTACTTTGGATTCACACACTGTCCCGACATCTGCCCCACAGAGATGCACAAGATGTCCTCGGTCCTGGCCGAACTGCGGAGGAGGAAGTCGTCGTGGGGCGATGCCATTGTCCCGCTCTTCATCACCATCGATCCCAAGCGGGATACTCCTCAGGCAATCGGCAAGTATCTGGCTGGCTTTGATCCCGCCATCCGCGGCCTCACAGGCTCGCCCGAGCAGACGGAAGCCGCCGCCAAGGCGTACAAGGTCTTCTCTTACCCGGTCCCGTCAGCAGAGGGCGACGATGATGATGATTATCTCATCGATCACTCGATCTTCATCTTTCTCGTCGGACCTGATGGCAAGTACAAGGCCCACTTTGGCTACGACAAGTCGGTCGCTGTCGTCACCGATGGCGTCGCCGCCCATCTCCCGCGCCAGTGGTGGGAGTTTTGGCTGTGACCTGCTCCACAGCCTTGTGGCCAGCCTCGCGTCGCCGCTCCATCAGGCACGAGAAAAGAGTCAGGCAGTTTACTGACTATCTCGCGGGCGTCTCGGGCTTTACAGCTTGTTGGGGCGCGAGTTTGCGGCCTTGACCTTGTTGAACACAGTGTGGACGTCGTCGTAGCCCGGGAGCTTCTTCATGCGGGCGATCCAGGCAACGAGCTCGGGCTTGTCGGCAATGATGGCGTCAAAGTCGGAGCCGAGGATCTCGAGCTGAGTCAGCTCGCAAAAGGCGGAGAGGTCTGCGATGGAGGGCATGTAGCGGCCGCAGAGGTAAGTAGCACCCGGCCCCTTGAGAAAGATCTTGTTGAGCTTGTAGACAGCCACCTCCATAGCCTTCCGAGTTGTTGCAACCTCATCGAGATCAACGGCCCGGTTCTGGAGCTTGGGAAGGAGAAAGGCAGCACGGAAAAAGTGCGCGCAGCCCGGACGGAGGTTGGTGTGGTGCCAGTCGAGGTACTCATCGATGGCCACCCGAGGAATGGGCTGCGAGTAGGGATACCAGCTGAGCGGCAGGGCAAAGTGCTCTGCGATAAACCGCAGAATGGTGTGTGACTCGGCCATGCGGACGCCATCGATGACTGCTGCGGGCACCTTCTTGTTGGCGTTGATGTGCTTGGCGTAGCTCGGCGACTTGTGCTCGCCGCGAGCAATGTGCACAATGTGGAGCTCATGCGGAACTCCTGCTGCCTTGCAGAACAGCACCAGTGCACGCGACGGCTGCGACATCATGTCCACATACAGGTGAGCAATCCCGTCAGCGCTCGGCACTACCGAGAACTTGTCGCTGACGTCCGCCATGGTTGGGGTGGGGCTCAGGGAGGGGTGTCTGTGTCTCTGTGTCTGTGACTGCGTCAACGATTACTTGAACGAGAGATGATTGATGTTGAGCGAGGTGCAGCGACTTTCTCCCACTACCGCCAGACTACCGCATCCAAAGCCGAGCTCCCCACGCAAGCTCGCGGCTCGCGGCCATCTATGACAACTGGAGCGGCGAGCCGTAAAGCGGCGGCCCGATCAGAGTCAGCCATCAGCGAGATCGGCCAGCGGTTGGCAGCCGCGGCAGGTGGCAGCGGAAGCGAGTGGCACCACTCCACGACCTTTTTCGACCAACATGGGCAAGCGGCGACGGACGCCGTCGCCCGGAGCGCCAGCCACCAACCACTTGCGTAGCAGCAGCTCGTTGTCAACAGAGACACCAAAGAGACACCACAGTCTGTACTCTCCGCCGTCGCCTCTTGCGGTTGTCTCCCCAGTCACCTCGTCGCCTTCTCGTCCGCTGCTGGGCAGCCGTGGCGGGAGAGCGAGCGAGAGCCGCGAGTCGGACTCGGACGACGAGCCGCTGTCGTCGCTGCGACTTCCGCCGCGCCCGCCGCCGCTCCCGATCGAGTCGCACACGCCGAGCCACATCCTTGCACTCCTCAAGGAGCATCAGGTTGATGGCATCCGGTTCCTCTGGCGGGCAGTGGTGCTTCGTGGCTCGGGCGGAGTCCTCGCCCACACCATGGGCCTCGGCAAGACGCTGCAAGCCATCGTCCTTGCTGCCGCCTTTCTCCGCGCTCGAGTCGGCTCGCACGTCCTCGTTGTAGCACCTGTCAACGTCGTCGGCAACTGGGCGGCCGAGTTTGCCCGCTGGTTTGCCCCGCCGCACTCGATCACCGTCACTGTCGCTGACGAGTCGCTCGGCGTTGGCGGGCGGCAGGCGCTCAAGGCGTGGAAGCGGCTCGGCGGCGTGGCGGTCATTGGCTACGAGCAGGTTGTCTCGCTGCTGAGGAGAGAGCAGACCCGTGAGCTCCTCCGCGAGCTCCCGCATCTGGTCATCGCCGACGAGGGCCACCGACTCAAGAATGCGGCGACGGCGACGTGGCAGGCGCTCGCCTCAATCTCCACCCCGCGTCGAGTGGTGCTCACCGGCTCGCCGCTGCAAAACAATCTTGAGGAGTACTTTCACATGGTTGAGTATGTGGCGGCGGGCTACCTCGGCGACGTGGCCTCGTTCCGGACAAAGTTTGGCAAGCCCATCGCTGCCGGCTCAACCATGGACTCTTCGCTGGAGGCGGTCAAGCTCTCACGCGAGCGCATCGTCGTCCTCCACTCGATCCTCGCGCCGGTTGTCCACCGCCGCGACTACTCGGTAGTGGCAAGCACCCTCCCGCCCAAGACCGATGTCGTTCTCTTCTGCAAGCTGTCGTACGTCCAGCGCCGACTGTACCGGCGATGGCTCGCCGAGGGCACGCGCTCGCTGTTCAAGGCCTACCACACGCTGCTCAAAGTGTGGAACCACCCGGACACGCTCGTGGCCGGGGGTGAGGGCGAAGTCGATGACGCCAGCAGCCACGGTGGGTGCGGTCCGGGCCGAGCGCTCGATGTACCTCCACTTGGCGGGCTCATCCCGGATGATCTGTTTGACGCAGTACTGCTGGGCGAGCCGCGGCGTGGCACAGGTGCCAAGCAGAAGGATGACGCCGCCGCCCGCGAACCGCCACGCTCGCTCTTCACTTCGTATCTGGCGGGCGCGCCAGAGGCGGCAGCGAGGATGTCGGCGGCGCGAGAGCGCGAGAAGAAGCAGAGCACGGTGCGGCATGGGCGCGGCGCGAGGCCGCAGCGTGAGAACTGGTATGCGGGCATCTTGGATCGCGCGGCCGGGTATGTGGCAGGGCGTGCCGAGGTCTCGGGCAAGATGGTGGTGGCGCTGGAGCTGCTGCGACGAGTGTGGGCAAGCGGCGAGCGCGCGCTGGTGTTTTCGCAGTCGCTGGCGGTCCTCGACATGTTTGAGAAGCATCTTGCCGACAATGAGTTTGCCGGGCTGGCGGTGTTCCGGCTCGACGGCTCGACGCGGGCTGGTCAGCGACAGGAGGACATTGCGGCGTTTAACAGCGCGGGCCGCGGGCCGCGGGTGTATCTCATCTCAACGCGGGCCGGATGCGTGGGCATCAATCTGGTGACGGCGACGCGGGCCATCCTATTCGACGTGTCGTGGAATCCTGCGCACGATCTGCAGGCCACGTACCGGCTCTATCGGTTCGGCCAGCAGCGGCCGGTCTTCATCTACCGGCTGGTGAGCGACGGGACGATGGAGGCCAAGATCTTTGGGCGGCAGATGCTGAAGCAGTCGCTTGCGCTGCGAGTGGTTGACGACGCGGTCGTCGAGCGGTTCTTCCACTCGCGGGCGCTCCGCGACCTGTTTGAGCTCGTCGAGCGCGACGAGTGCGAAATCGATGCCGACGTCGTCACCCGCGACGCGTGGCTGCAAGGCGTGGTCGACTCGGATGCCGGCGGATGGATTCTCGGCTGCGAGGATGTCGACGCCATGCTTGGCTCGGGTGCAGAGCGCGCACTGAGCGTTGGCGAGAAGACGGCGATCCTCGCCGAGTGGGATGTGCTGCAAGTCCTCGAGGCTGAACAGCGCAAGCTTGTTGCCCGCGAGGAGGTCGGCATGGGCCTGCGGCAGGCCAAGGCCGGAATGCGATCTGGCCTCGTGGCGGTGGATCTTAGCGCCGGAGTAGGTATCTCGAGCGGAAAGTAGCAGAACTCAAGCACGGAGGGGGGGGGGGGGGGGCAGCTACTCGGCAGCAGCGTGACGGCTGGGCGTGTTGTGACCAATGACGGGCAAGGGACGACACCTCACGCACCACGGCTCAACAGACACGACCACGGGCATGACGTCCCCTGTGATTGCGACAGACTATCTGACAGACGCCTCTTCTGACTCTGAGGTCGCTCCGAACACTTTTATTTCGTACGCTCCTTGTCTATGCCCCCCCCCCTTGCCCTCTGCGACTCGTCCAGGATGGGACACCACCGACTGCCGACTGACTCACACACATCATTGGACATCATCATTGTGGTCGACACACGATACACTACATCAATTAATGCCGTACTCCTGAACAAAATACCCGACTTGCGCATACGGCTCATCACTCGCGTATGGTGGTCGGCTGGTCGGGGGGTCGGCTGGTCGGGGGGTCGGCTGGCGGGGGCTGGTCGGCTGGCGGGGGCTGGCGGGCACGCGACCAACTGGCGCGCGGGCTGGATACCAACCACCTCTACAGTGGCCGGCCGCCGTGGTACGACGCAGATGGCGCGCTGCAGACGCCGTTTGTGGTCGGCCTCGCGGGAGGTACGGCGTGCGGAAAGACCTCGGTGTGCAAGCGCATCATTTCTGAGCTTGATCTGCCGTGGTGCACCTTCCTCTCGATGGACGTGTTCTACAAGGACCTGCCGGCGGGAACGGATCCGTCCGAGTACAACTTTGACCACCCGGACGCGGTGGACTGGGAGCTGATGCTGCAGACGCTGACGGACCTGCGTGACGGCAAGGCGGTGCGTGTGCCGGTCTACGACTTTACCACCAACTCGCGCAAGCACTGGGTGCCTGTCTACGGCGCCGACGTCATTCTCTTTGAGGGCCTCTTTGCCCTCTACGACGAACGCGTCCGCGAGCTGCTCGACCTCAAGATCTACGTCGACGCCGACCCGGACGTGCGGCTGGCGCGCCGGCTGCGGCGCGACCAGATCGACCGCGGGCGGACGGTGACGAGCATCCTCGCCCAGTACGAGCGGTTTGTTAAGCCGGCGTTCCACACGTTTATTGCGCCGACGCTCAAGCACGCTGACATTGTGCTGCCGTACGGGCGTGACAGCAACTCGGTCGGCGTCGACCTCATTGTCCGCACCATCCGGACGACCCTGACCGAGCGCGGGGTGCCGACTCGTGAGGTGCTGCGGACCCGCGCCCTTGCCACTGACCACGAGCTCCTCCCGCCGTCGTTCCACCTCCTCGAGGGCAAGCAGATCACGGCCATGCTCACTGTTCTCCGCGACGCGTCGACGCCGCGCGACCAGTTTGTCTTTTACGCCCACCGCCTCTCACGGCTACTCGTCGAGGAGGCTTTGTCGTACCTTCCCATGCAGGACCTGACCGTCGTCACCCCGACCGGCGCCGAGTACCACGGCAAGGCGCCGGCGAGCAAGATCTGCGGCGTCTCCATCATCCGGGCCGGCGAGGCCATGGAAAAGGCTCTGCGCGAAGTGGCCCAGGACGTGCGCCTCGGCAAGATCCTCATCCAGCAGAACCACGCCAAGCAGCCGTTCCTCTACTACAAGTCGCTGCCGGCAGACATCGGCTCGCGCTCAGTCCTCCTTCTCGACCCCGTCTCAGGCACCGGAGCCACCGCAGAAATGGCTGTCCGCCTCCTGCTCGACCACCACGTCCTCGAGGAGAACATCTACTTCCTCTGCCTCGTCGCTGCAGTCCCGGCCGTCGTCCACCTCGCGTACCTCTTCCCCAAGCTTACCATCGTCGCCACCGCCCTCGATGACCTCGTCGACGAAATGTTCTACGTCCGTCCGGGCGTCGGCAACTTCGGCGCCCGCTTCTACGGCGACTATGCCGAGCGCGACGTGCTCGGCCTGCCCACCACCGGTGGCGGCTCGCGCGTCCCGCTCCTCGACCGGGACCTCATCACCTCGCTCTCTGCCTCGTCTGCCGTGCCCTCGGGCGAGAGCGAGCTGGGCATCTCCACCGCCCGCTCCTCCATCCCTTCAATGTCGATGAGCGCCGTCAACTCGCCGAACACCTCGCCGCGGTAAACCGTAACCGAGGGAGACAACGACTGTTTATGTAGATACTCGCTCGTCCACCCTCACTACCACTAAAGGTGTCACTTAATGTCAACCACAACTTGATTAGGCAAGAGCAGCCTTGACCTGCTCGATGATGTAGTCCTGGTCGTCGTCGGTGAGGTCCGGGTGGATGGGGATGGAGATCATGCCGACGGCGGCGGCCTCGGTGATCGGGTACGACGAGTCCTTGAACTCGTCAGCGTAGGCGCCGGTCTTGTTGACCGAGATGGGGTAGTGGACGCCAACGCCGATGCCAGCGCCCTGCAGCGCCTTGAGCACCGAGTCACGCTTCTCGGCCGAGCCGACGCGGAGAACAAAGAGGTGCCACACAGGGTCGACGGTCGCCGGGTCCCAGGTCGGGAGGGTCAGGCCCTCAACGGCGTTGAGGCCGGCGATGTAGCGGGCAGCGAGCTCCTTGCGGCGCGAGTTCCACGCGTCGAGGTGGCGGAGGCGGACCGAGAGCACGGCAGCCTGCAGCGTGTCCAGGCGGTGGTTGTACCCGACGCACTCGTGGTGGTACTTGACCTTCTGGCCCATGTTGCGCAGAATCTTGATCTTCTCGATGATCGCCGTGTCCTTGGCGATGATCGCGCCGGCGTCACCGTACCCGCCGAGGTTCTTGCCCGGGTACATGGAGAACGCCGCGGCGTCACCGAACGAGCCGACCTTCTGGCCGCGCCATGTGCACCCGTGCGCCTGCGACGCGTCCTCGACCACCAGCAGGTTGTGCCGCTTGGCAATGTCCATCACCGCGTCCATGTCGGCCGAGTGGCCGTAGAGGTGCACCGGCATGATGACCTTGGTGTTGGCCGTGATCTTGCTCTCGATCTGGGATGCGTCCATCATCATCGTCTCGGCATCGACGTCGACAAGAACAGCCTTGGCACCCGTCCGGGTGATCGAAAACACCGTAGCGCAGTAGGTGTTGGCCTGGGTGATGACCTCATCACCCTCACCCACACCGAGCGCCTCGAGAGCAAGCAGAATGGCATCCGTCCCGTTGGAGCAGCCAGCGCAATGGCCGTCCTCACCGGTGATGTACTCGGAGAACTCGGTCTCAAACTGAGCAACCTGCGGGCCACCGATGTAGTACGCAGAGTCGAGCACAGCATGGATAGCCTCATCAACCTATAAACACATACCACCTGGACAGGGAGGGGGG